>NC_069507.1:127680752-127696375 GCF_027579735.1 Bombina bombina | reverse complement strand
ATGCAAGGGGCTGTAAAATAAAAACTTGTTGAATAAACATTTTCTTAAGGTAACCCTCCAATTTTTTATCCATTGGATCTGAAAAAGCACAACTGTCCTCAACCGGGATAGTAGTACGCTTTGCTAAAGTAGAAACTGCTCCCTCCACCTTAGGGACCGTCTGCCATAAGTCCCGTGTAGTGGCGTCTATTGTAAACATTTTTCTAAATATAGGAGGTGGGGAAAAAGGCACACCCGGTCTATCCCACTCCTTGCTAATAATTTCTGTAAGCCTTTTAGGTATAGGAAAAACATCAGTACACACCGGTACCGCATAGTATTTATCCAGCCTACACAATTTCTCTGGTACTGCAACTGTGTTACAGTCATTCAGAGCAGCTAATACCTCCCCAAGCAACACACGGAGGTTCTCAAGCTTAAATTTAAAATTAGAAATCTCTGAATCAGGTTTCCCCGAATCAGAGATGTCACCCACAGACTGAAGCTCTCCGTCCTCATGATCTGCATATTGTGACACAGTATCAGACATGGCCCTTACAGCATCTGCGCGCTCTGTATTTCTCCTAACCCCAGAGCAATCGCGCTTGCCTCTTAATTCAGGCAACCTGGATAATACCTCTGATAGGGTATTATTCATGATTGCAGCCATGTCCTGCAAGGTAATCGCAATGGGCGTCCCTGATGTAATTGGCGCCATATTAGCGTGCATCCCCTGAGCGGGAGGCGAAGGGTCTGACACGTGGGGAGAGTTAGTCGGCATAACTTCCCCCTCGTCAGAATCTTCTGGTGATATTTCTTTTATAGTTAAAGACTGATCTTTACTGTTTAAGGTGAAATCAATACATTTAGTACACATTCTCCTATGGGGCTCCACCATGGCTTTCAAACATAATGAACAAGTTGTTTCCTCTGTGTCAGACATGTTTAAACAGACTAGCAATGAGACTAGCAAGCTTGGAAAACACTTTAAACAAGTTTACAAGCAATATAAAAAAACGTTATTGCACCTTTAAGAAACACAAATTTTGTCAAAATTTGAAATAACAGTGAAAAAAGGCAGTTACACTAACGAAATTTTTACAGTGTATGTAACAAGTTAGCAGAGCATTGCACCCACTTGCAAATGGATGATTAACCCCTTAATACCCAAACTGAAATAATAAAAGACAAAAACGTTTTTTTTTTTTTTGTTTTTTTTTTTTTAAACAATCACAACAACTGCCACAGCTCTACTGTGGCTTTTTACCTCCCTCAAAAACGACTTTGAAGCCTTTTGAGCCCTCCAGAGATGTCCTGGATCATGCAGAGGGAAACTGAATGTCTCTGTCAGTATTTTTAGCTGCACAGAAAGCACTAAAAAAGGCCCCTCCCACTCATATTACAACAGTGGAAAGCCTAAGGAAAACTGTTACTAGGCAGAATTCAAGCCAGCCATGTGGAAAAAAACTAGGCCCCAATAAGTTTTATCACCAAATACATATAAAAACGATTAAACATGCCAGCAAACGTTTTATATTACATTTTTATAAGAGTATGCATCTCTATTAATAAGCCTGATACCAGTAGCTCTCACTGCATTTAAGGCTTAACTTACATTAGTTCGGTATCAGCAGCATTTTCTAGCAAATTCCATCCCTAGAAAAATATTAACTGCACATACCTTATTGCAGGAAAAAGTGCACGCCATTCCCTCTCTGAAGTTACCTCACTCCTCAGAATATGTGAGAACAGCCATGGATCTTAGTTACTTCTGCTAAGATCATAGAAAACGCAGGCAGATTCTTCTTCTAAATACTGCCTGAGATAAACAGCACACTCCGGTACCATTTAAAAATAACAAACTTTTGATTGAAGAATAAAGTAAGTATAAAACACCACAGTCCTCTTACTACCTCCATCTTGGTTGAGGCTTGCAAGAGAATGACTGGATATGACAGTTAGGGGAGGAGCTATGTAGCAGCTCTGCTGTGGGTGATCCTCTTGCAACTTCCTGTTGGGAAGGAGAATATCCCATAAGTAATGGATGATCCGTGGACTGGATACACTTAACAAGAGAAAAAACTGTCTTAAAATAAAGGGCAGGGCCATGGACTCACCATATCCGGAAAAAATGTTATCAAGTAAGCATAAATTTTGTTTTCTTTCCTAAGATATGGTGAGTCCACGGCTTCAACAATTACTGTTGGGAACCAATATCCAAGCCAGAGGACACAGATGAATAGGGAGGGACAAGACAGGTAGACCTAAACAGAAGGCACCACTGCTTGAAAACCCTTTCTCCCAAAAGAGGCCTCAGCCAAGGCAAAAGAATCAAATTTATAAAATTTGGAAAAAAGTATGCAGAGAAGACAAAGTTGCATCCCTGCCAATTTGTCCCATAGAAGCTTCATTGTTGAAAGCCCAAGAAGAGGAAACAGCTCTCGTGGAATGAGCCGCAATTTCTCTCAGGAGGCTGCTGTCCAGCAGTCTCAAAAACCAAAGAAATTATACTTCTCAACCAAAGAGAAAGAGAAGTAGCATTAGCTTTCTGACTTATGTTTCCCACAGAAACAAACAGGACAGAAGACTGGCATAGAATTTAAGAGCACGTACAATATCCAAGTTGTGCAACAAACGTTCCATATGAGAAGGAGGATTAGGACACAGTGAAGGAACAACCATTTCCTGATTAAAATTTCTATCCAAAACAACCTTAGGAAGGAAACCTAACCAAGTACGAAGAACAGCCTAAGCGACATGAAAAAGAGAAGGCGAATCACACTGCAAAGCTGAGAGTTCCGAGACACTCTGAGCAGAAGAGATATCAATAAAAAACAAAACCTTCCAAGATAACCACTTAATATCTATGGAATGCAAAGGCTCAAACAGAGCCTGCTGCTAAACTTTAAGAACAAGGTTAACGTTTCAAGGAGTAGCAGTAGACTTAAACACAGGCCTGATTCTGACCGAGGTCTGACAAAAAGATTTCACATCTGGCACGTCCGCCAGACGCTTAGCTAGCAAAATAGATATGTAGAAATCTGACACTTCAGGGTACTGACTGACAAGCCCTTCTCCAGACCTTCCTGGTGAAAGAATAAAAACCTAGGAAACCTGACCCTATTCCAAGAGTAGCCCTTGGATTCACACCAATAAAGAAATGTACGCCCTATCTTTTAGTAAATATTTCTAGTAACAGGCTTGCGAGCCTGAAACATGGTCTCAATGACCAACTCAGAAAAACCACGCTCAGACAGAACCAAGCGTTCAATCTTCAAGCAGTCAGCTTCAGGGAAATGAGATTTGGATGAAGGAAGGAACCCTGAATCATAAGGTCCTTCCTCAGAGGCAGTCTCCAAGGTCGGGAGATGACATCTCCACTAGGTCTGTATACCAGATCCTGCGAGCCACGCAGGGGCTATTAGAAACACTGACGTGCTCTCCTGTTTGATACGAGCAATGACTCGTGGAAGGAAAGCAAAGTGGAGGAAACAGGTATGCCAGCCTGAAATCCAAAAGGGACCGCCAGAGCATCTTATCAGAACGGCCTGTGGATCCCTTGACCTTGAACCAAACCTTGGAAGCTTGGCATTTTGCCGAGACACCATCAGAGCCAACTGCCCACCCCCTATTTGAGGGTGAAGCTGGAGAACACCTCCGGATGGAGTTCCCACTCCCCAGGATGAAAAATCTGTCTGCTCAGGAAATCCGCTTCCCAGTTATCCACTCCTGGAATGGCAGATAGACAGCAATTGAGAGCTTCCGTCCACTGAACAATCCAAGTCACCTCCTCAATGGCTAAGGAACTTAGAGTTTCTTCCTGGTAGTTGATGTAAGTCATTGAGGTGATCTTGTCCGACTAGAACCAAGCTAGGGACGACTGAGGCCAACCTTTTTTAGAGCATTGTAAATCGCTCTCAACTCCAAGATGTTAAAGAAGAGAGCAGACTCTTCTGTGCCTGAAATGGGTCCCAGACTGCTTCCCAGCCTAGCGGATTGGCGCCCGTGGTCACATCACCCAGGAATGTCTCCCGAAGCACGTGCCCTGAGACAGATCTTTCTGAAAAAAACACCCTTGAAGATGGAACAAGGGAACTCTTCTCCAGATTCATTTCCCACCTATGGAAAGTAGAAATACAAGATCTCTTGAAAGAGTTTGCTCGAAGGAAGGACGACACCTGAACCATGTTTTTGTCCAGGAAAGCATCCTTGCAATACCTCAAGACCTAAAGGTCTTTCTAGGATGACGAGAAGATTCTGAATCATGGGAACACTAATACACATCATTAAGGTCTATGTTCATCGTGAACAGGCCCTCTTGAACCAAAGGAGAATGGATACTACTTTGAAGGTCAGAACCGGATAAACTTTAAGTAAAAACCTCTGTTCCCAGACTGAAACTGGAACTATCACTCCTAGAGGAAAAAGTCCTGAAACCCAGTTCAAAGAAAGTCTCTCATCATACCTGGGTTGCAGATACTTTAGAAGGAAAAAATCTGCCCCTGAGAGGAAATCTTACTTTGGACTCCAAAGTCAAGACTGACCCTGCAGGAAGAAAAACTTTCTTTTAGTCTTACTCTCTTGACGTGTGGTAAAAACAATATTCTTTCTACCCGTAAAGTCAGATGAGAATTCTGCCAAACCAAGTCAAAACAAGGTCTGATCCTTGAAAGTAAACGCCAGAAGCGTGGATTTTGAGGAAACATAAAATATTGAACCTGCAACTGCAGTACTATAAAGCCTAAGCTGTACCACGAGTAGGCTTCTCAGCTGACCAAGAGTTCAGCCAGCGGGCTAGCACATAATAAGACAAGGCATTGCTATAAATGAATTAAACCTCCAGCTTCTTATCCATGAATCCGTAAAGGAGCAGCTACCCTCCATAGGAATTGAAGTTCTCTGAACCATAGTAGAAAAACTTTTAAGAAAGCAAGAGCTTTACCTGGGTTCCAACCCAAAACCTTCTGCTTCAAAAGCGATGGAGCTAACCACCACGCCACATCTCCCATTCTACTTAGAGCAATATGCATTTTAATGGAGTCAGCGACAGGAAAATCCTTTAAGGGACGGGAAATAGGAAGAAAGGTATCCTTAACTTCTCCTATTCCTGTGAAACAATTCCAAGGCACGCCTAGAAACACTTCCTCATAGGAAGGAACATCATATAAAGGATAAAGTTCACAAAACTTTCAAAGGTTGACAACGACAGGAGTATCAATGTCGTCTAAGTAACCAAAACCTCCTTTAACATTACACTAGGTGTGCAAGCATACATCTGAAGGAGACCACTTCAGCATCAGATGAAGGAATTATACCGTCCAAATCTGAGATTTTATCCAGAGGCTACCAGTGAATTCTCCCCAGACTTGAGAGAGCAACCAGTGAAGCCGAATGAGGAGCAGAAACCTTACTATTTTAATCTTGTAAATGTCCTCTTGCGTTTTCCCTGAACGATAGGAAAGGCAGGAATAAAATGCAGATACCGTAGAGGATACTCGAGCTGCAAAATCTGCAGGCAAATGCACTCCTCCAGGAGATTTAGAGGAACCGCAGGGCACTGCATGTGACACCACATAGGCTTGGGACGTTAAGGAGAAACTGTGGCATAACATGAACAGTATCATCCTGGGAGACATGAAGCTCAGAGGGCAACAACCTATCTGTACATGAAATAGTTATAGCTAAACATGCAGCACAGAAAAATAGACATATAACTTGTCTAAACTTTGCAAATATTTATGCAAGTATGAGGGACAGATGTGCTTTTTTGTATAACTATTATCATGGACTATTCTGTGTTCATTCCTTGGGGGATAATGACTTCCGTTAATTTAATGGAAGATTTTCTAAAATAGAGAAAAAGACTGTAAAGCCAACATAGACAACACTTTTGCCAATTTTACATCAGAGGGACATAATAAAACAAACTTTGACAGCTGGGAATCTGGTTTGAAACTATTGGGAGAACTGCTTAGGAAACACACTAGGTCAGTGTGGAATAAAAGCACGTATGATAGGTACTTGGCAAAACCCGTCATGAGAGGCTTAAGAGTTAGACTATTCCCCTCATTTAGTTTCCACATTGAGAGCTATAGGGATAGATGGGAACAGGCCCTAATTTCATGTTCGGAAGTATTGGTAGCCATACTGTCTGACTATGAAACAGAAATTTTTGAAGAATTGAATAAAGAAATCTCTGAAATTAACACAAAACTTAATTTGAAGCATAAGACAATTTCAAAACTGCCTACAAAAATCTACGGATGAAATTAAAACCAAATGTGATAAACTCAGTATGGATATTAAAGATTTCAAACAAGGTAGAGTTTTTACCTGGGAGGAGAGAAATCCCAGAAGAAGGAGGAATTACTTGCCATCTAACACAAATAAGGATGAAATGTTTCAAGCTGAGTATGAAACATCAGCAGGGGAGGAAGGAGCAGATGGCCCTTCTAACAGAACCCTATTAGTCCCCAGCGCAAGTGACAGAATGGCAATACTTTAAAAAAAAAAACAACAAGGTGGAGGGCAAACCCAAGACAAAAGAAAAAGAATGGGAGGGAGGGTCCGATTGAAACCTAAGGAACAGAAATATGAGTCTGCTTTTTCGCTGTGCCCTAACAATAAGAGACATTTATTTGCTTTGATTTAAGCATTCTGGTTTGTTTTGCGTACTATGAATGTTATAAAAACAGAATTTATGCTTACCTGATAAATTACTTTCTCCAACGGTGTGTCCGGTCCACGGCGTAATCCTTACTTCTGGGATATTCTCTTCCCCAACAGGAAATGGCAAAGAGCCCAGCAAAGCTGGTCATATGATCCCTCCTAGGCTCCGCCTACCCCAGTCATTCGACCGACGTACAGGAGGAAATATGCATAGGAGAAACCATATGATACCGTGGTGACTGTAGTTAGAGAAAATAATTCATCAGACCTGATTAAAAAAACCAGGGCGGGCCGTGGACCGGACACACCGTTGGAGAAAGTAATTTATCAGGTAAGCATAAATTCTGTTTTCTCCAACATAGGTGTGTCCGGTCCACGGCGTCATCCTTACTTGTGGGAACCAATACCAAAGCTTTAGGACACGGATGAAGGGAGGGAGCAAATCAGGTCACCTAAATGGAAGGCACCACGGCTTGCAAAACCTTTCTCCAAAAAATAGCCTCTGAAGAAGCAAAAGTATCAAATTTGTAAAATTTGGCAAAAGTGTGCAGTGAAGACCAAGTCGCTGCCTTACATATCTGGTCAACAGAAGCCTCGTTCTTGAAGGCCCATGTGGAAGCCACAGCCCTAGTGGAGTGAGCTGTGATTCTTTCAGGAGGCTGCCGTCCGGCAGTCTCATAAGCCAAACGGATAATACTTTTAAGCCAAAAGGAAAGAGAGGTAGAAGTTGCTTTTTGACCTCTCCTTTTACCAGAATAAACAACAAACAAAGAAGAAGTTTGTCTGAAATCTTTAGTGGCCTCTAAATAGAATTTTAGAGCACGGACTACGTCCAAATTGTGTAACAAACGTTCCTTCTTTGAAACTGGATTCGGGCACAAAGAAAGTACAACTATCTCCTGGTTAATATTCTTGTTGGAAACAACTTTCGGAAGAAAACCAGGCTTAGTACGCAAAACCACCTTATCTGCATGGAACACCAGATAGGGCGGAGAACACTGCAGAGCAGATAACTCAGAAACTCTTCTAGCAGAAGAAATTGCAACCAAAAACAAAACTTTCCAAGATAATAACTTAATATCTACGGAATGTAAGGGTTCAAACGGAACCCCTTGAAGAACTGAAAGAACTAGATTAAGACTCCAGGGAGGAGTCAAGGGTCTGTAAACAGGCTTGATTCTAACCAGAGCCTGAACAAACGCTTGAACGTCTGGCACAGCTGCCAGCCTTTTGTGAAGTAAAACAGATAACGCAGAAATCTGTCCCTTCAGAGAACTTGCAGATAATCCCTTCTCCAAACCCTCTTGTAGAAAGGATAAAATCCTAGGAATTTTTATCTTGTTCCATGGGAATCCTTTAGATTCACACCAATAGATATATTTTTTCCATATCTTATGGTAAATTTTTCTAGTTACAGGCTGTCTAGCCTGAATCAGAGTATCTATTACAGAATCTGAAAACCCACGCTTTGATAAAATCAAGCGTTCAATCTCCAAGCAGTCAGTTGGAGAGAAACCAGATTCGGATGTTCGAATGGACCTTGAACAAGAAGGTCCTGTCTCAAAGGTAGCTTCCATGGTGGAGCCGATGACATATTCACCAGGTCTGCATACCAAGTCCTGCGTGGCCACGCAGGAGCTATCAAGATCACCGAAGCCCTCTCCTGGTTGATCCTGGCTACCAGCCTGGGAATGAGAGGAAACGGTGGGAAAACATAAGCTAGGTTGAAGGTCCAAGTTGCAACTAGTGCATCTACTAGAGTCGCCTTGGGATCCCTGGATCTGGACCCGTAACAAGGAACCTTGAAGTTCTGACGAGACGCCATCAGATCCATATCTGGAATGCCCCATAATTGAGTTATTTGGGCAAAGATTTCCGGGTGGAGTTCCCACTCCCCCGGATGGAATGTCTGACGACTCAAAAAATCCGCTTCCCAATTTTCCACTCCTGGGATGTGGATTGCAGACAAGTGGCAGGAGTGATCCTCCGCCCATTGAATTATCTTGGTCACTTCCTCCATCGCCAGGGAACTCCTTGTTCCCCCCTGATGGTTGATATATGCAACTGTCGTCATGTTGTCTGATTGAAACCTTATGAATTTGGCCTTTGCTAGATGAGGCCAAGCTTTGAGAGCATTGAATATCGCTCTCAGTTCCAGAATGTTTATCGGGAGAAGAGATTCTTCCCGAGACCATAGACCCTGAGCTTTCAGGGGTTCCCAGACCGCGCCCCAGCCCACCAGACTGGCGTCGGTCGTGACAATGACCCACTCTGGTCTGCGGAAGCTCATTCCCTGTGACAGGTTGTCCAGGATTAGCCACCAACGGAGTGAATCTCTGGTCCTCTGATCTACTTGAATCGTCGGAGACAAGTCTGTATAATCCCCATTCCACTGTCTGAGCATGCACAGTTGTAATGGTCTTAGATGAATTCGTGCAAAAGGAACTATGTCCATTGCTGCAACCATCAATCCTATTACTTCCATGCACTGCGCTATGGAAGGACGAAGAACAGAATGAAGAACTTGACAAGAGCTTAGAAGTTTTGATTTTCTGACCTCTGTCAGAAAAATCCTCATTTCTAAGGAGTCTATTATTGTTCCCAAGAAGGGAACTCTTGTTGACGGGGAAAGATAACTTTTTTCTATGTTCACTTTCCATCCGTGAGATCTGAGAAAGGCTAGGACGATGTCCGTATGAGCCTTTGCTTTTGACAGAGACAACGCTTGAATCAGGGTGTCGTCCAAGTACGGTACTACTGCAATGCCCCTTGGTCTTAGAACCGCTAGAAGGGACCCTAGTACCTTTGTGAAAATTCTCGGAGCAGTGGCTAATCCGAATGGAAGTGCCACAAACTGGTAATGCTTGTCCAGAAAAGCGAACCTTAGGAACTGATGATGTTCCTTGTGGATAGGAATATGGAGGTACGCATCCTTTAAATCCACCGTGGTCATAAATTGACCTTCCTGGATGGTAGGAAGGATCGTTCGAATGGTTTCCATTTTGAACGATGGAACCCTGAGAAATTTGTTTAGGATCTTGAGATCTAGAATTGGTCTGAATGTTCCCTCTTTTTTGGGAACTATGAACAGGTTGGAGTAAAACCCCATCCCTTGTTCTCTTATTGGAACTGGATGAATTACTCCCATCTTTAACAGGTCTTCTACACAATGTAAGAATGCCTGTCTTTTTATTTGGTTTGAAGATAATTGAGACCTGTGGAACCTTCCCCTTGGGGGTAGTTCCTTGAATTCCAGGAGATAACCTTGAGAAACTATTTCTAGTGCCCAAGGATCCTGAACATCTCTTGCCCAGGCCTGAGCAAAGAGAGAAAGTCTGCCCCCCACCAGATCCGGTCCCGGATCGGGGGCCATCCCTTCATGCTGTTTTGGTAGCAGTGGCAGGCTTCTTGGCCTGCTTACCCTTGTTCCAGCCTTGCATCGGTCTCCAGGCTGGTTTGGGTTGAGAAGTATTACCCTCTTGCTTAGAGGATGTAGAAGTAGAGGCTGGTCCGTTTCTGCGAAAGGGACGAAAATTAGGCTTATTTCTAGCCTTAAAAGACCTATCCTGAGGAAGGGCGTGGCCCTTTCCTCCGGTGATGTCTGAAATAATCTCTTTCAAATCAGGACCAAACAGTGTTTTGCCCTTGAAAGGGATGTTAAGCAATTTTGTCTTGGAAGACACATCCGCTGACCAAGACTTTAGCCAGAGCGCTCTGCGCGCCACGATAGCAAATCCTGAATTTTTCGCCGCTAATCTCGCTAATTGCAAAGCGGCATCTAGAATAAAAGAGTTAGCCAATTTAAGTGCATGAACTCTGTCCATAACCTCCTCATACGAAGATTCTTTATTGAGCGACTTTTCTAGTTCTTCGAACCAGAAACACGCTGCCGTAGTGACAGGAACAATGCATGAAATTGGTTGAAGAAGGTAACCTTGCTGAACAAACATCTTTTTAAGCAAACCCTCTAATTTTTTATCCATAGGATCTTTAAAAGCACAACTATCTTCTATGGGAATAGTAGTGCGTTTGTTTAGAGTAGAGACCGCCCCCTCGACCTTAGGGACTGTCTGCCATAAGTCCTTTCTGGGGTCGACTACAGGAAATAATTTCTTAAATATAGGGGGAGTAACAAAAGGTATGCCGGGCCTTTCCCATTCCTTGTTTACTATGTCCGCCACCCGCTTGGGTATAGGAAAAACATCGGGGGGCACCGGAACCTCTAGGAACTTGTCCATCTTACATAATTTCTCTGGAATGACCAAATTGTCACAATCATCCAGAGTAGATAATACCTCCTTAAGCAGTGCGCGGAGATGTTCTAATTTAAATTTAAATGTTACAACATCAGGTTCAGCTTGTTGAGGAATTTTTCCTGAATCTGAAATTTCTCCCTCAGACAAAACCTCCCTCCTGGCCCCTTCAGATTGGTGTGAGGGTATGTCAGAAACGTTATCATCAGCGTCCTCTTGCTCTTCAGTGTTTAAAACAGAGCAATCGCGCTTTCTTTGATAAGTAGGCATTTTAGATAAAATATTTGCAATAGAATTATCCATAACAGCCGTTAATTGTTGCATAGTAATAAGTATTGGCGCACTAGATGTACTAGGGGCCTCTTGTGTGGGCAAAACTGGTGTAGACACAGAAGGGGGTGATGCAGTACCATGCTTACTCCCCTCATCTGAAGAATCATCTTGGGCACTATTATTATCTGTGGCATCATTGTCCCTACTTTGTTTGGACACCATGTCACAATTATCACATATATTTAAATGGGGAGACACATTGGCTTTCATACATATAGAACATCGTTTATCTGATGGTTCAGACATGTTAAACAGGCTTAAACTTGGCAACAAAGCACAAAAAACGTTTTAAAATAAAACCGTTACTGTCACTTTAAATTTTAAACAGAACACACTTTATTACTGAATATGCGAAAAAGTATGAAGCAATTGTTCAAAATTCACCAAAATTTCACCACAGTGTCTTAAAGCCTTAAAAGTATTGCACACCAAATTTGAAAGCTTTAACCCTTAAAATAACGGAACCGGAGCCGTTTTTACATTTAACCCCTATACAGTCCCAGGAATCTGCTTTGCTGAGACCCAACCAAGCCCAGAGGGGAATACGATACCAAATGACGCCTTCTATAAGCTTTTTCAGTGGATCCTAGCTCCTCACACATGCATCTGCATGCCTTGCCTTCCAAAAACAACTGCGCATTAGTGGCGCGAAAATGAGGCTCTGCCTATGACTAGAGAAGGCCCCCATCTGAAAAAGGTGTCCATACAGTGCCTGCCGTTTTTTAACAACAATCCCCAAGATTATAATAACTATAAAGAGCTATAATCTGTCAAATATGCTTAGCAAAGTAATCGTTTTAGCCCAGAAAAATGTCTACCAGTTTTTTAAGCCCTTATAAAGCCTTTATTCTTTTACTTAATCTAAGAAAATGGCTTACCGGTCCCCATAGGGAAAATGACAGCCTTCCAGCATTACCAAGTCGTGTTAGAAATGTGGCCAGTCATACCTCAGACAGAAAAGTCTGCCAACTGCTTCCCCCAACTGAAGTTACTTCATCTCAACAGTCCTGTGTGGAAACAGCAATCGATTTTAGTAACGTTTGCTAAAATCATCTTCCTCTTACAAACAGAAATCTTCTTCTCTTTTCTGTTTCAGAGTAAATAGTACATACCAGCACTATTTTAAAATAACAAACACTTGATTGAAGAATAAAAACTACATTTAAACACCAAAAAACTCTTAGCCATCTCCGTGGAGATGTTGCCTGTGCAACGGCAAAGAGAATGACTGGGGTAGGCGGAGCCTAGGAGGGATCATATGACCAGCTTTGCTGGGCTCTTTGCCATTTCCTGTTGGGGAAGAGAATATCCCAGAAGTAAGGATGACGCCGTGGACCGGACACACCTATGTTGGAGAAAAATGTGATACATGTTAAACAAATCTAACATAGGAGTGCCCCTCCTCACAAATTATCTGATATAGACTAAAATAGATAAAGCACTTTAAATACACAGGCAAATACCCATTCAAGTCTTAAGCAGATTTTATTTATTATGATACAAGCAGTACCACCATTGCACATCTCAAGGAACCTGGTGATATGTGTGTCTTTAAAAGGAGTTCTCCTTTTCATGATGAATCTCTAATAAAATTAGAATCAGATAGTATTCTATTATGACACAAGTAGTACCATCTACGTATACCACAAAAAAATGGGGGATATTTGTGTGTTTAAATCATGATCGCTCCCCTTTTCCCCTTTCTCCAAACTAGATACTAGCTATCTCCCTTTCCTCTTATGAAACAATATTAGCTTCTATTAATAGATCGTAACTATTGTTGCTTTTGCTATCTCACCTATTAATATCTGGGTGCTTTTGGAAATGTTATCCACCTATCAATGAAATAGTACATGTCATGTTGAATAAAAATCCACACACGGAAAAGGATCAGGAACGATTGAACTTATAAATTCCCATTTGTTTTTCTGACATAGATGTGTGGCTTTGCCACTAGTGAGACTGATTCGCTGCTGTAACACACGCCCACTGCTTCTAATTGCACATAGCGTGTAACACGGCATTATATCAACCGCGCTACGATTGGCCGCTATCAGATGACATAGTCGACGTACAAGCTGATTGGTAGACGGTCCCATAAATAGCTGGCTCTGTGGAGTGTTCGGCACCTCTGAAAAAGCAGATGCGAAACGCGCGTCAGACGTTCGCACTGCTCCCTCTAACTTTATTGCAGCTTCAAGTAGCTTATTTGTTGGCCTTAAATGGCAATTTTGTAGACAGGTTTCTTAGACTTTAGACTCTGCTTTTCACGCACAATCCTCCTGGGGGGACTTTGAATAGATCCTGCTGGAACTGTTTATACTTGTATAGATATTCTCACATAGGGGTTGATCCACTTATTATCACTTTGGATTTAACCCTGTTAAATAAACACAGGTCTATCACTAGTTTGTGTCTATAACTAACTTGTCTTTATATTGACATACTGGTTCATATAAGCCTTTTTCTTGTTTTTATGTTAGAGGGAACAGTGATCACCATTTTAAAATATTTTTTTACTTTTAGGTGGCATGGTCCACATAAATTTTATTTATTTAATACAATAAATGTTAAGTTTTAAATTCACTAACACTCCACACAACTAATAATTGCAATATAACTACCCTTTTTAAGTGTGCCCAATAATGCTTCTTTTTTCCCTTTTTTGTTCATATACTATCTTTCATTGGCATTAGCCACTACCTTCTCCTTATACATAGGCTTATTTGGAGGGTTTTTTCTTTAGGGTGGTTATATTTACCCCACCTTCCCTAGAGGTTTTAGTTGTTTATTTTGTAGTGCTTAGAAAAACAATCAGTACCTCAAAGGGCAATAATCATTTGTTCCTAGAAACATAAGCCCCAAAGAACTGTAATGAAAAATATATTTAATAACCCTTAACTAAAAGGGACACTGAACCCAATTTTTTTATTTCGTGATTCAGATAGAGCAATGCAATTTTAAGCAACTTTCTAATTTACTCCAATTATCAATTTTTCTTCGTTCTCTTGCTAGCTTTATTTGAAAAAGAAGGCATCTAAGCTTTTTTTTATGGTTCAGTACTCTGGACAGCACATTTTTATTGGTGGATGAATTTATCCACCAATCAGCAAGGACAACCCAGGTTGTTCACCAAAAATGGGCCGGCATCTAAACTTACATTCTTGCATTTCCAATAAAGAGAAAAAAGAAAATTTGATAATAGGAGTAAATTAGAAAGTTGCTTAAAATGTCATGCTCTATCTGAATTACGAAAGAAAACATTTGAGTTCAGTGTCCCTTTAAAGGGACAGTATACACTCATTTTCATATAACTGTATGTAATAGACACTACTATAAAGAATAAGATGCACAGATACTGATATAAAAATCCAGTATAAATCTGTTTAAAAACGTACTTAGAAGCTCTCAGTTTAGCTCCGTTGAAAAGGTAGCTGGAAAGCCCACTACAAGTGGGAAATAAGACACTCCCCCTCCCCTTTCTTTTGCATATGAAAAGACCCTTTACACAAACAGGAACAAGCTGGAGAAGGTAGCTGACGGTATTCTCCTAAAACTTTGGGGCTTGGTTAGGAGTCTGAAAATCAGAGCAATGTTATTTAAAAATAAGCAAAACTATACATTTTTTTTAAAAAAAAACAACAACTTCATGGGCTATATAAATAGATCTACAAAACATTTATGCAAAGAAAAAATGAGTGTATAATGTCCCTTTAAGGGTGTACCATGTACATAAGAATGCATCAGCTTTCACTGACAAGCACAAGCATAGAAAAAGAAAATTATTAATTTAATTTATACATAAAAACCTTAACTTAAGGTTCAAACATTATGCATGCCTTCTAATACTGAATTTCCTGTAATCTCAGCCTAAAAAGAAAAATTAATCTCAACTTCAAGCAAGAGAATGAGCGTTCTCTTTCCAATCCAGAGTGTCTATTAAGACGGCCTCTCTCTGAAAATAAAAAAAACCCTGATACAGGCAGAAAAGAACTCTGCTCCGTTCTCCTAGCCAGATAACGAGGTGGAGTCACAGAAACTGCACTTGACAGGAACCTAAAATGTTGGCACTCCGTTCCTAGAAGAAGGAGGTGGGGCCATGAGAACGGCATGGAGATGCAGCGCAGTTGTTTTTACATTGCGCGTCATTCTGCCGCTTAGCTTAGAGAAACTAACCCTTAGAGAATTTTTTTTAATGGATGTAGTATTTCTCAAAAACACAAATCGCCATCCTCTTGCGTTTTCTTAATCCCTTTTGCAGGATACAAAGATAACGATACCGCTCTACCCTATTGCAATAAGCGAAGGGAGGCACATCATACTAGCTCATAGGAAAAACGCTGCCAGAAAGAAAAAAAAAGCGAGCTTTCCTAATAGAGACCGCTGTAA
>NC_069507.1:127673252-127675752 GCF_027579735.1 Bombina bombina | reverse complement strand
CAGAGGACTGTGAGTCCCTCCTTGATGATTGATGTATGCCACAGTTGTGACATTGTCTGTCTGAAAACAAACGACTCTCTCTTCAGAAGAGGCCAAGACTGAAGAGCTCTGAAAATTGCACGGAGTTCCAAAATATTGATCGGTAATCTCACCTCCTGAGATTCCCAAACCCCTTGTGCCGTCAGAGACCCCCACACAGCTCCCCAACCTGTAAGACTTGCATCTGTTGAGATTATAGTCCAGGTCGGAAGAACAAAAGAAGCCCCCTGAATTAAACGATGGTGATCTGTCCACCACGTCAGAGAATGTCTTACAATCGGTTTTAAAGATATTAATTGAGATATCTTTGTGTAATCCCTGCACCATTGGTTCAGCATACAGAGCTGAAGAGGTTGCATGTGAAAACGAGCAAAGGGGATCGCGTCCGATGCAGCAGTCATAAGACCTAGAATTTCCATGCATAAGGCTACCGAAGGGAATGATTGTGACTGAAGGTTTCGACAAGCTGAAATCAATTTTAGACGTCTCGTCTGTCAAAGACAGAGTCATGGACACTGAATCTATCTGGAAACCAAAAAAGGTTACCCTTGTCTGAGGAATCAATGAACTTTTTAGTGAATTGATCCTCCAACCATGATCTTGAAGAAACAACACAAGTCGATTCGTATGAGATTCTGCTAAATGTGAAGACTGAGCAAGTACCAAGATATCGTCCAAATAAGGAAGTACCACAATACCCTGTTCTCTGATTACAGACAGAAGGGCACCGAGAACCTTTGTAAAAATTCTTGGAGCTGTAGCTAGGCCAAACGGCAGAGCCACAAACTGGTAATGCTTGTCCAGGAAAGAGAATCTCAGAAACTGATAGTGATCTGGATGAATCGGAATATGCAGATATGCATCCTGTAAATCTATTGTAGACATATAATGCCCTTGCTGAACAAAAGGCAGGATAGTCCTTATAGTTACCATTTTGAATGTTGGTATCCTTACATAACGATTCAATATTTTTAGATCCAGAACTGGTCTGAAGGAATTCTCCTTCTTTGGTACAATGAAGAGATTCAAATAAAACCCCAGCCCCTGTTCCAGAACTGGAACTGGCATAATTACCCCAGCCAACTCTAGATCTGAAACACATTTCAGAAATGCTTGAGCTTTCACTGGGTTTACTGGGACACGGGAAAGAAAAAATCTCTTTGCAGGAGGTCTTATCTTGAAACCAATTCTGTACCCTTCTGAAACAATGTTCTGAATCCAAAGATTGTGAACAGAATTGATCCAAATTTCTTTGAAAAAACGTAATCTGCCCCCTACCAGCTGGGCTGGAATGAGGGCCGCACCTTCATGTGGACTTAGAAGCTGGCTTTGCTTTTCTAGAAGGCTTGGATTTATTCCAGACTGGAGATGGTTTCCAAACTGAAACTGCTCCTGAGGATGAAGGATCAGGCTTTTGTTCTTTGTTGAAACGAAAGGAACGAAAACGATTATTAGCCCTCTTTTTACCCTTAGATTTTTTATCCTGTGGTAAAAAAGTTCCTTTCCCTCCAGTAACAGTTGAGATAATAGAATCCAACTGAGAACCAAATAATTTATTACCCTGGAAAGAAAGGGAAAGTAGAGTCGATTTAGAAGACATATCAGCATTCCAAGTTTTAAGCCATAAAGCTCTTCTAGCTAAAATAGCTAGAGACATAAACCTGACATCAACTCTGATAATATCAAAAATGGCATCACAGATAAAATTATTAGCATGTTGAAGAAGAATAATAATATTATGAGAATCATGATCTGTTACTTGTTGCGCTAAAGTTTCCAACCAAAAAGTTGAAGCTGCAGCAACATCAGCCAATGATATAGCAGGTCTAAGAAGATTACCTGAACACAGATAAGCTTTTCTTAGAAAGGATTCAATTTTCCTGTCTAAAGGATCCATAAAGGAAGTACCATCTGCCGTAGGAATAGTAGTACGTTTAGCAAGGGTAGAAATAGCCCCATCAACTTTAGGGATTTTGTCCCAAAACTCTAATCTGTCGGACGGTACAGGATATAATTGCTTAAAACGTTTAGAAGGAGTAAATGAATTACCCAAATTATTCCATTCTCTGGAAATTACTTCAGAAATAGCACCAGGAACAGGAAAAACTTCTGGAATAACCACAGGAGATTTAAAGAACTTGTCTAAACGTTTTAGTATCAAGAGGACCAGAATCCTCAATTTCTAATGCAATTAGGACTTCTTTAAGTAAAGATTGGATAAATTCCATTTTAAATAAATATGACGATCAGCATCAACCTCTGAGACAGAATCCTCTGTATCAGAAGAATCAGAATGATGATGTTCATTTAAAAATTCATCTGTATAAAGAGAAGTTTTAAAAGACTTTTTATGTTTACCAGAAGGAGGAATAACAGACATAGCCTTCTTAATGGATTCAGAAACAAAATCTCTTATGTTATCAGGAACACTCTGAACATTAGATGTTGATGGAACTGCAAC
>NC_069507.1:127663252-127665752 GCF_027579735.1 Bombina bombina | reverse complement strand
CGTGTTCCACAGATACATGTTTTCGAATTGTGACATGTAGATGTTGGCGTACGAGGGGGCCATGGAGGAACCCATGGCTGTGCCAGCGGTTTGTAAATAAAATTTACTCTCGAACCGAAAATAGTTTTTAAACAGACAGCATTCAATGAGGGACAGTAAGTATTCCACTGGGGGACCCTCATAAAGGGGGTTTCCCGTGAGATGTTCTTGTATGGCTTTAAGTCCATCAAGATGGGGTATAATAGTATACAGACTGTTGACATCCAGAGTGACGAGCAAATCGTCTGGCTGGATGTCAACAGTCCGTATCTTACGAATGAAATCATTCGTATCCATAACGTAAGACCGTGTTTCCCTCACCACTGGCTGTAATAGTACATCCACATATTGTGCTACAGGCTGGGTGAGTGACTCCCTAGCCGACACAATAGGACGGCCCGGTGGGTGGTCCAGTGTTTTATGGATTTTGGGGATTGAATACAAAATGGGTATCTTGGGATGTATAGTAGTGCAGAAATCACGAATGTGCTCAGTTAAGTACCCTTGTTCAAATCCCAAATTAATCAGTTTGTCAAGTTGTGTTTTGAATTGTATGGTAGGGTCAGATGTTAACAGGTTATATGTCAGGGTATCAGCCAATTGTTCCAGGATGTCATCTCTATAATCATTATAATCCAAAAGGACAATGGCCCCGCCCTTATCGGCGGGCCTGATGACTATAGAGGAATCATTCTGGAGGGTTTTAATGGCTTTCAATTCATCTCTGGAGAGATTATGTTTCCACAATGTGTCTGTTCTTGCTGTGTCCAAATCTTGGGTTATCAGCCTCAAAAAGGTTTTAGTACTTGGACTGCTATTAATGGGCTCAAAAGAACTGGGTAAAACACAACTTGACAAACTGATTAATTTGGGATTTGAACTCCCTATTGTGTCGGCTAGGGAGTCACTCACCCAGCCTGTAGCACAATATGTGGATGTACTATTACAGCCAGTGGTGAGGGAAACACGGTCTTACGTTATGGATACGAATGATTTCATTCGTAAGATACAGACTGTTGACATCCAGCCAGACTATTTGCTCGTCACTCTGGATGTCAACAGTCTGTATACTATTATAACCCATCTTGATGGACTTAAAGCCATACAAGAACATCTCACGGGAAACCCCCCTTATGAGGGTCCCCCAGTAGAATACTTACTGTCCCTCATTGAATACTGTCTGTTTAAAAACTATTTTCGGTTCAAGAGTAAATTTTATTTACAAACCGCTGGCACAGCCATGGGTTCCTCCATCTACATGTCACAATTCGAAAACATGTATCTGTGGAACACGCCGAATGTATCCATCATTTGTTATTACAGATACATAGATGATATCTTCTTGGTGTGGCGAGGGGGCCTGGAGGAACTCCACAAATGGTTTGAAGTGTATAACAACACTACCAATAATGTTAAGTTTAAGATGACAGTGGATTCTCAATCCATTCATTTCTTGGACTTAACAGTCTTCAAGGATTCCAATAATCTAGGAACCACATTATACCATAAACCCACTGACCGCAACTCTATACTAAGGGCAGATAGTTGCCATCCCCCAGCCCTACTAAAAGGCATAGTAAAATCACAATGCATAAGAACAATGCGTAATAACTCTAATGCCGAAACTGGGGTCTCCCAATTGAAAGGAGTGGGTGAGAGGTTCCAGAATAGGGGATATAAGATCCCGGTAATTCAAGACGCTATGGAATCCGCTTCAACATTAACACAGACGGATTTGATTTTACATAAACCCAAAAGGGACACAAGTGATAAGCTCATTATGTCCACCACTTTCACTCCAGCGACAAAAAATGTTGGCCAGATTCTTCGCCAACACTGGCCAATTATGTCTTCAGACCCTAAGCTCACATTCACTCACAATTTACAACCTATGGTTGGGTTCAAGAGGGGGACTAATCTTAAGGATCTATTGGTGAAAACGGACCCCAAGCAGTGTTATCTGACCGGGAACAAAAGGAATATCAAGGGATCCTATCGCTGTTTGGGCTGCACAACATGTAATGGCCTAGTGGGTACCAAAGTATTCCATCATCCACACACAAATCGAACATTTTCTATCAGGCACTCTATTACGTGTACTACCACTCACGTAATATATCTATTATTTTGTCCATGTTCCTGTTTCTATATAGGGAAAACATCTGGCACACTCTGTGAGCGTATGGCAAATCATCGCCACGTCATAAGGACTGCACTCAAACAAGGAGATTCTGAGCAGCCAGAAAAGGGACATTCAGTGTCTTCCATCCGTTACATTCTAATTGATCACATACCCCCATTGGATCGGGGGGGCGACCGGAACAAGCAACTTCTGAAACGCGAGGCCCAGTGGATGTTCAGACTGGGCACGATACAACCAGGCGGCTTGAATATCATGCCGGACTTTAAGAGCCTTATGTGATCAATAATTGGGGTGCTACATACTTGGGGTATGTCAGGT
>NC_069507.1:127588252-127653252 GCF_027579735.1 Bombina bombina | reverse complement strand
TTCCATTACCTTCAAATCTTTCTTTCACAAGAGGAGATGTTGCTAGGTTTCCTATTTTATTCCTATGAAACATTTTACCTTGTGGATATTCTCTTTCGGTCAGTGAATTCTGCTGTCTCACACAGTCCCTGCCATTCACCTCTGCCTGTCTGACTCCCTTCTGGCTATCTCTGCTTACACACACTTCCCAGCAGTGCTTTGCAGTAGGCGGGGAGGAAAGTCACACAAAGAGAGAAGGGGGAAGGGGGGCAAACCCTTGGAGGGAAGAAGAGAGAAGGAGGGAGAAGGGGGTGGGGTGGGCAAGAGTCACACAGTGATTGGCTCAGAACAGTATCTCCTCCTCTGCACAACTACTCTCTTCCTGTGTTTCACCATCAGGGTGTCCCTCTAATGACAGACTGGGAGGGGATGCACAACTCTGTCTGCAGCGCAAGTACAGAAGCTTGCAGCTACACATAAATTATTAAAGCTAGCAGTTTAGGTCACGAGCACAAGTAAATGGAGATTGGTTACAACATAAAAACACACTGAAATACTGTGGTAAAATAACAGCACAGTTTCTTACTCTAAAACAAATTCACGGTAGACTGCAATGGCACAAATCATGAGTCACTGCTATCCAAAAGGTTACAAGCAATTATTGTATCTGTTTTGTTTTTTAATACCCAAAGATTCTTGTCTTGCATGGGGTTATTTATTTTCTCTAGACTATATTGTTCCTAAATAAATGTTGTATATTAAACCAAATTTAGCATAATCTATTTAAAAATGCAGTAAAAAAAACTCACACGTTTCATCATTCAAATCATCCAAGCTTCAAAATGAAGTGTGACAGCTTCTTTTTTAATTTTAAATAAAGACACCAAGAAGCATTAAGAAACATTGAAGAAATAATATTTAAATAAAGATTTATCACACAGATATGGCAGTAAACACAGAATGTACATAGAATAACTTTTCAGCAATGCCACTGAAGACCCCTGAATCCCTTAGAAATACACAAACCATAAAACAAGTTGTTCCAAACCCATACATTCTTTTGGAAAGCTTCTTTTCTAGGTGCGAAGATATGATTTAATAAAAGCATGTGATGCAATTTCTTTTACATAACATAACCAATTATGGAACCAATCAATACACTCTATACTCACTGCAGACATGGATGTTAAAATGCTACACTTTTAAAAAGGGACAGTAATCATCTTCAGAGTTTTATATAAAACTATTTATGCATAAGGAAACTGCATGGCATAATCATTTTAATAATTGATGTTGCCCCTATTGATGTAATTTAGCCTGCAAAACAAATCATTTCTAATTCCCAGAACTTGAAATGTATATAAAAGAGCAGCAGTTAAAAAGAATGAATTGACAGAATGAAATCCTCTTTCACGCTCACTGTTGTTCACATACAATATGCCTCACCTTGCATGTCAGTGCATTACTAAAAGGCTCTTGTTGTATTATTAAATAAAATGCAGTATCACAAGTAACTATGTACCTCCTGAAAAGGAGTAAACATATCACTAAAGGGACAGTAAAGTCAAAATGAAATGTTCATGATCCAGAAAGAGCGTGCAATTTTAAACAACTTTCCAATTTAGATTTGATTTGTTCTCTTGGTATCCTTTGCTGAACAGTAAACCTAGGTAGGTGCATATGTCATTAGCACTCTATGGTAGCAGTGTTTGCAACAATGTATAATACCTCTATAAACATAGTTGCAAACACTGCTGCTAGATGGCTGAAGACATGTACATCTTGAGCTCACCTAGGATTACTTTTTATCAAGGGATACTAAGAGAACTAAACAAAATTGATTGTAGAAGAAAATTGGAAAGTTTAAAATGTCATGATATATCCAATCCATTTAAAGGGACCATAAAACACAGCAGCATAGCATAAACTTCAAGTGCATATTACAAAGACAATGCAATAGCACTTAAAAGAAGTTATTTATAATTATCATCATCATCAGGTGTTTGTAGCTCTCCAACAGATTCTGCAGCGCTATAAAGTTAGGCGGTATACAAGATAACATTTATAGGGAACAAATGAGTAGAGGGATTGTTCCTTCGCTAGACATGCATTTTCTTTTTCTTTCTTTTTTTTCCCGAAAGACTGATTTTGTTCTGCATTATGTGGCGTTATGTAGACCCAACATGATGGCAAGTGCTTGTTACCTGCTATATTGAGAGGCTGTAAAGCTAATCTGCAACATGCCAACAAAGTTCAATAACTATGGTAAAAGTAGCTGATAATGAAAGCATTTTTTATTGCTATAAAACACGTTTACAAGATAACTCAGTTCTAGAAAAAATGACCAGAAGGGATAAATGATACCCAGGAATATACCAGGGTAGGACAGCTGTGTCTCTCCCTTTACTTGCAGCCAATTGCAACTCACCCTTTTATTGTTAGCTTACAACTGTCAAGAATGCTGGCAGAAGTTTAAAACCTAAGCCACACTGGAGAGGGAAATAGTGAGCATAAGGAGAAGAAAAAAAAAAAGCTTGAAGGAAGGAAACATGGTGAAACACTTTGTAGTCGAGGGAAACAATATCCCGAACATGCAAATAATCAGCACATAGTAGCCCTTTTCTCATTAATGTCATTTCAACAGCTGCATCAGAAATGAAACCGTTTGCAGCCTTGACCATCCACAAGTAATCCTGAATTCCTTCAGCGAAAGCTTCTTGGGAAATAAGGTCAGAAATGTTGCCACATCAGACTGCAGTAACTGCATCACATGGTTCACTGACAATAGAACAAACATAAGGCCTGTCAGCTGAAAGGATTGTCTGTGAAGGCCTTCAAGCTTTCTATCCACTGGATACTTGAATGAGGTAGTGTGTAGTCCTCTAAAGCAATGGCAGTCTGCACAACAGTGGAGATAGCATCAACACAAATAAAAGCAATCCCAGTGTAGATAAAAATCCAAATACTTTATTCAAAGATGCACTAAAACCATTAGTATAAAAACAAACAGAATAGACTCCAGAATCAGCCTGATGCGTTTCATTGTAACCGCTGTAATCATAGACATGGATTTTTAGCTACAGTTTAACTGGGATAACTTATTTTTATTTACACTTATCTCCAGTTTTCTCACATCTCCTGTTGGATACAACTATAGATAACCCTCTCATGTATTTGCACACAAGGTACTTTGTATCTATTTACTTTATGGGCTAAAGATATCTATCTCATGTGCCTTTCTTCACTTCAGATTATTTGTACATTATAAACGGAATGGTAACATTACGCCCACTTTGATTGATGAATACATATTGGAGGTTACACTAAATTATAGGTGTTGATTTTCATATACGCTCTATCAGTTTGATTGGAAGGTGTTATAAGGCTCAAACTACAAAAACGCCTTCATCCTAGCTGGCATTTTTGCGATCACAGACAGAATTTTGGTGATTCTGTGATTAGTGAATACTCTTTGGGATGTACACCATATGAAATGTAGCGATTCCCCCACATGTACTGTTATCATCGTGATTGGATGGTGTCACATTGCTTTATGTGGCCAGAGTGATTGCAGACCGAGACTTGCTTTTCTTGTGTTATTGTGTTTGAGCACGTAATCCGGAGGATTGCCACATATTGATACAAATTACAGGTATTTGTTTTATACACACACATAGTATTACAAACACGCTGTCCTCATTGTGCCCGAAAGTGTATGCATCTTAGAATACAAAATTTTGCTTACTAATCTACTTTATCATTCTACTTAAATTATTAGATTGAGCTCATATTCGTGGATTGACTTTTCTTTTATATATTGGGGTAGCACCATTCACCTTTGGAATAGTTTTCAATTTGTCAGGAGGTAAAAAGGGAACATGTTAAATTTGGCAGAGAAAACTAAAAGGAAAAACTGTTTTTTCCATTCCATGGTCAGAAACTGAATAAAATATTAGGGAAGGTAGATGGTTTTTCAGACCTGCTGCCTTAAATAATTTCTCAGTCTTCTTAATAAATTGTTTGCGTGCAGTTGGAGGCTCTTCAACCTCCAAAGATATTAAAATGTCCTACAATAAAGCATTTATATGCTATAATCTTAAATTAAAGGACACTTCTGCTACTTCATTAGCAGGAAGTCCTGGGTTTCTGAATAATCATCCTCAGAAGAGGAGAATTGTGATTATAGCATGGTTGATAAATGCATAAGAAAGCATAGCACACACGAAGTAAAACAGATAAAAACAATTACAACCAAGCTCCTCATGACAATGTCACTGAACTCTCTGGATAGAAAAACAAATTGCAAAGTTGTAAATAATCACAAACATTTTTCTAAAGAGGAAATTAAATCCAACCTTATCAATTTTCACAAGTTTAAACTGCAGTGAGGACTACTCGTGGACCCAATTACTCCAATAACATTAAACAATATAATACATATCTATCCCCTTGAGATTCAGCATCATTAGAACAAAAAATGTAGTGGTCACTCTTGTGATCACCTGAAGCTGGCTTATAAAGCAAACAGGGAACAAGGACTCAAAGGGCCAATTATCGACCCAGAACATGTAATATAATGAGAACAACTATTTAAAGCTGAATAATACAAACCTAGATCTTAATATAACATATGACTCAAACACTTGCTGTGTATGTAGAGCAATCAGACTCCTAAATTTTTTTTTTAAATATCAACTGCCTAATACTCATATAGACCGGATTTATGTCTTTATTGTTACAAATCATCATGGGGAAACTATCTTGTACTAGCTTTCCGTGGCCTACAAACTATTAGTAATTTCAGTATCTTTGCTACCATAAGGAATCACTGGTAAACTAAGGAAAAAACAGGGGGAAATTACACACACAATATATATAATAAACTTATGTCAAACATATATTATGAGATAAATCTGAGTAGCAGAATGTTATGTACCCCAGAAGCTATTGCAAAGAACTTTCTACACAACGAAAGCATCTCTGAGATGTTTTACAAGTAGCCATCCACCATGAAAACACAAAATTCCAGGACAGCAGAACATAGTTGCAACATAATACAATATAAAATAAACAGTATGACAAAGTGTAAAGACCTAATAAATGGCACGGTTATGAATAAAATATATTACTTCTTCATCGAATATAGAAGCATGCTCTATATATGGAAAATAAGTACAGTGTAAGAAACAACATCTAAACCAGGTTTCTAGATACACAAAGGTGACCCAGATAACATGCCAATAAGTGTTTACTGGGAGAGTGGAGGAGGTAGATTTAACTTATGTAGAGGAAGAACTTATGTCAAAGGACTCATGTTCAATTCTCAAGTTTATTAGCCATTAAAAATTGAGAGTCAAAATAATGCAGCAGAAGAATGAAGCTCAAAATAAGTCCAAATATGGAGCTTCAGAAATTAAATTTTTAACATAAATAAGCGGCAACACTAGGATTCCTTCTGCAGTGTCTCTATAGCTGCAAATACCACATCGTACTCCAAGTCTACACACATAGCAGCAGTGTCCCCCAGGTTCCAACCACCTGGCTCCATTGAACCAGGGCTGACAGAGGCACACACAATCCATACGATTAGAGTTTGGGTTCTAAACTCAGATGTATGGAAGTGATAAAGCAAAACTAACCACTTTCACCTTCAGCCACTCTCCCGTTTGCGTGTATATGAAGGTAAAGAAAGTAGATTGTACTGAAGAAGTGGTTTCGCTATACTCCATATTTTGCAGCAGCACTGTAAACTCTAAGCCCCTATTGTCCCATTCGCCAGATCATCATCAGAGTAGCGAAAACAAATCACATTGGGAGAGAATTTATCTCATGAAAACTCAGCTGAGTTTGCAAGGTATCCAGATGGCATGCACACTACAGGCGCTCTTTGTAGCACATCAAGGTTTTCCTTATAGCCCTCCTCGCATTCAAAATGTTCCCAGTAAGAGCTGTCTCAGGGATAATCTTCGACAGGTGTTGTCTCACATACAGTCTCCCAATCTTGCCGAAAAATGTGTAGGTTTAGTAGAAGGTACTGGGGCACTAAAGCACTGCCACATCTGTACTGTACGGATTCAGGATGCGTAAAGCAGACCTGGGCAAGAGCAGATTTCTTTCAAAAGTGTGTCACAGGCACACTGTCTAATCACAGCGCCATTGAACTACATGTTGCACATTTCCAAGCTAGGTAAAGCGGACGACTACTTTACCCAGCACGGGAGTGTACTACATGTAATTCAATGGCATGATCAAGCACACAGTGATTATATATCACGCTTGTGATCGGCTTTTGAAGAAACTGAGGAGCTGAAGAGAACAGTGAGCAAGGAAATGTAATTAAAGTTTTAGTGTGTTAATTTTAATATGCCTCCTGATTTACAGGCATTGCTAGGTTAATGTTACATACTTCTGCACATAATGCAGAATTATGGAACATTAATAAAGATGACTGGCCCTTTAGGTATATAGTGTTAAATAGGGCATGCAGCTATGTCTCCAGGTTATGTGACATAAGTACATGGTCATACTAATACCCTGTGGGCTATTAAGGTTCATTGTACATCAGCACCTTTGTCTACTGTGCTAAACTTAGCTGCAGAAGACCGCTTACATAAGACAGGTCCATTCATCAGTGCAAGCCTAGTGCCATGCATCTGTAAGGTTATAACAAGGAGCAGCACACTGTAGACCAGAAGATTGGTGGGCATCCGCACATCTCACCTGGGAGGCCAGTGGCATATCCGCACTGGGAGAAGTAAATCACTGCCTTGCTGAACTCCTTTGTTGTCTACCCTTCTGCATTGTTTGTTGGTTCTCTGAGGAAATTGGTCTAACCCATTTCAAACAATGTGAAGATCTGCACTTCAAGTCATACCTCACTTGCTGGAGGCAAAAGATTATGGGAAAGTGGGATTAAAAACTCAGTGACATGTGTTTTCCTCTTCCTAGTGGACTGGAGTTTAATCCCATGTGTGATTGCTCATTGACTATCACCATCTTATGAGAAATATTTGTATTATTTCTTAGTAGTTTCATAATTTTTTGCTCCAATACCTGGTGCTTCCATCGTTAGTATATGTTGACCCCCACTTACCTGTTTAGCATCACACCAAACATATTCTGATCAGAGGGCTGAGTGTGCAAGCGTAGATCTTGTTTAATCGTAGCACACATGGCGGTAAGCTGTGCACACTTCAGTACTATAAATAAAATCATTCCTCCTAAACTGAACAAGAGATTGTATAGCCGCTTCATGGTTAAAAAGATTTAAATATAGCAACAAACAATAGAGGGCATTCCTTAGCATTCTAATATAGTGAAAAAGCAATGATGAGATACAGGAGCACCGTTGATCAAAGTCTCTTTATTCCCCAACTTGGAACATACATTAAAACGTGACAAACGAAAAGGAAGCAGGAGTTGCTGGTGGGTACTCCTTTACCGGCTTACGCGTTTCAGCATTGCGTCGTAATCGTAGCATAGGTAATACCTGTGGCTCTGCCTTATAGACTAAAACATGCCCTTCAATTGGCTAAAATCAATCATGTGGACCTCACCAGCTCACATGTATGCTCTGTGCTCAATTACATATGTGAGAGCCAAATTTTGATACATAGATTATTGGCTGTGAATTACGTTCCTCAACAAAACTAAATGCTTGTTGCAAAATAATATAACATGTATATGTTAGTATATGTTATTACAATTGTTAACGCTGACCTATGGTTACAGCAAATCATAAAATCATATTTTCTCAAAAGATGGATGCGGGTAAATGCACAACAGACACGTTTACATTAGACAAAGACATCGATTAATAATACCTTTCGATGATTTTAACTTATCAATAAGTAGGCAGGAAAATACGTGCAGAAACATATGTTGCCTTACTATTTTTCATAAAGTAAATATATAAATAAATATATATATATATATATATATATATATATATATACACACAAAATATAATTTACAATTTCATGGTTTCATACATAGTAAAGGCAATATGAATGAACAAGGGGAACTCCTCTATTTACAAATAGCTTCATAAATTATATGAAAATATGAATATGTACTGCACCATTTTCATGTTAGAAGTCACATTACATACTGAGGGTGATAATCCCAAGAGATAATTAAAACAAAAATAATAATAGATTCTGGACATTCTATTACCAAAAATTGATTAAATCAAATTCAGAGATTAGTCCTCCAGGGACCCTAGTTTTAGCCTGTGGATCCAAAAGACCACACGTTTAGCTAAAAAACATAATTTATGCTTACCTGATAAATTCCTTTCTCCTGTAGTGTAGTCAGTCCACAGGTCATCCATTACTTATGGGATTATATCTCCTCCCTAACAGGAAGTGCAAGAGGATCACCCAAGCAGAGCTGCTATATAGCTCCTCCCCTCTACGTCATACCCAGTCATTCGACCGAAACCAAACGAGAAAGGAGAAACTATAGGGTGCAGTGGTGACTGGAGTTTAATTTAAAAATTTAGACCTGCCGTAAACAACAGGGCGGGCCGTGGACTGACTACACTACAGGAGAAAGGAATTTATCAGGTAAGCATAAATTATGTTTTCTCCTGTTAAGTGTAGTCAGTCCACGGGTCATCCATTACTTATGGGATACCAATACCAAAGCTAAAAGTACACGGATGACGGGAGGGACAGGCAGGATCTTTACACGGAAGGAACCACTGCCTGTAGAACCTTTCTCCCAAAAACAGCCTCCGAAGAAGCAAAAGTGTCAAATTTGTAAAATTTTGAAAAAGTGTGAAGTGAAGACCAAGTTGCAGCCTTGCAAATCTGTTCAACAGAGGCCTCATTCTTAAAGGCCCAAGTGGAAGCCACAGCTCTAGTAGAATGAGCTGTAATCCTTTCAGGAGGCTGCTGTCCAGCAGTTTCATATGCTAAACGTATTATGCTACGAAGCCAAAAAGAGAGAGAGGTAGCCGAAGCTTTTTGACCTCTCCTCTGTCCAGAATAAAAGACAAACAGGGAAGAAGTTTGACGAAAATCCTTAGTTGCCTGCAAATAAAATTTCAGGGCACGGACGACGTCCAGATTGTGCAGAAGACGTTCCTTCTTTGAAGAAGGGTTAGGGCACAATGATGGAACAACAATCTCTTGATTGATATTCTTGTTAGTGACTACCTTAGGTAAGAACCCAGGTTTAGTATGCAGAACTACCTTGTCTGAATGAAAAATCAGATAAGGAGAATCACAATGTAAGGCCGATAACTCAGAGACTCTTCGAGCCGAGGAAATAGCCATTAAAAACAGAACTTTCCAAGATAACAGCTTGATATCAATGGAATGAAGGGGTTCAAACGGAACACCTTGCAGAACGTTAAGAACTAAGTTTAAGCTCCACGGCGGAGCAACAGTCTTAAACACAGGCTTAATCCTAGCCAAAGCCTGACAAAAAGCCTGAACGTCTGGAACTTCTGACAGACGTTTGTGTAAAAGGATAGACAGAGCTGAGATCTGTCCCTTTAACGAACTAGCAGATAAGCCCTTTTCTAAACCTTCTTGTAGAAAAGACAATATCCTAGGAATCCTAACCTTACTCCATGAGTAACTCTTGGATTCGCACCAATATAAGTATTTACGCCATATTTTATGGTAAATTTTCCTGGTAACAGGTTTCCTAGCCTGTATTAAGGTATCAATCACTGACTCCGAGAATCCCCGCTTTGATAGAATCAAGCGTTCAATCTCCATGCAGTCAGCCTCAGAGAAATTAGATTTGGATGTTTGAAAGGACCCTGAATCAGAAGGTCCTGTCTCAGAGGCAGAGACCATGGTGGACAGGACGACATGTCCACTAGATCTGCATACCAGGTCCTGCGTGGCCACGCAGGCGCTATTAGAATCATCGATGCTCTCTCCTGTTTGATCCTGGCAATCAATCGAGGAAGCATCGGGAAGGGTGGAAACACATAAGCCATGTTGAAAACCCAAGGTGCTGTCAGAGCATCTATCAGTACCGCTCCCGGGTCCCTGGACCTGGATCCGTAACAAGGAAGCTTGGCGTTCTGGCGAGACGCCATGAGATCCAGATCTGGTTTGCCCCAATGATGAAGCAGTTGGGCAAACACCTCCGGATGAAGTTCCCACTCCCCCGGATGAAAAGTCTGGCGACTTAGGAAATCCGCCTCCCAGTTCTCCACGCCTGGGATGTGGATCGCTGACAGGTGGCAAGAGTGAGACTCTGCCCAGCGAATTATCTTTGAGACTTCCATCATCGCTAGGGAACTCCTTGTCCCTCCCTGATGGTTGATGTAAGCCACAGTCGTGATGTTGTTCGACTGAAACCTGATGAACCTCAGAGTTGCTAACTGAGGCCAAGCCAGAAGAGCATTGAAAACTGCTCTTAATTCCAGAATGTTTATTGGAAGGAGTCTCTCCTCCTGAGTCCATGATCCCTGAGCCTTCAGGGAATTCCAGACAGCGCCCCAACCTAGCAGGCTAGCGTCTGTTGTTACAATCGTCCAATCTGGCCTGCTGAAGGGCATCCCCCTGGACAGATGTGGCCGAGAAAGCCACCACAGAAGAGAATCTCTGGTCTCTTGATCCAGATTTAGCATAGGGGACAAATCTGAGTAATCCCCATTCCACTGACTTAGCATGCACAATTGCAGCGGTCTGAGATGCAGGCGTGCAAAAGTTACTATGTCCATTGCCGCTACCATTAAGCCGATTACCTCCATGCATTGAGCCACTGACGGGTGTTGAATGGAATGAAGGACACGGCAAGCATTTAGAAGTTTTGATAACCTGTCCTCTGTCAGGTAAATTTTCATTTCTACAGAATCTATAAGAGTCCCCAAGAAGGGAACTCTTGTGAGTGGCAATAGAGAACTCTTTTCTACGTTCACCTTCCACCCATGCGACCTTAGAAATGCCAGAACTAACTCTGTATGAGACTTGGCAGTTTGGAAACTTGACGCTTGTATCAGAATGTCGTCTAGGTACGGAGCTACCGCTATTCCTCGCGGTCTTAGTACCGCCAGAAGAGAGCCCAGAACCTTTGTAAAGATTCTTGGAGCTGTAGCTAACCCGAAGGGAAGAGCTACAAACTGGTAATGCCTGTTTAGGAAGGCAAACCTTAGATACCGATAATGATCCTTGTGAATCGGTATGTGAAGGTAGGCATCCTTTAAATCCACTGTGGTCATGTACTGACCCTCTTGGATCATAGGTAAGATGGTCCGAATAGTTTCCATTTTGAACGATGGAACTCTTAGGAATTTGTTTAGGATCTTTAAATCCAAGATTGGTCTGAAGGTTCCCTCTTTTTTGGGAACCACAAACAGATTTGAGTAAAACCCTTGTCCGTGTTCTGACCGCGGAACTGGGTGGATCACTCCCATTAGTAAAAGGTCTTGTACACAGCGTAGAAAAGCCTCTTTCTTTATCTGGTTTGCTGACAACCTTGAAAGATGAAATCTCCCTTTTGGAGGAGAAGCTTTGAAGTCCAGAAGATATCCCTGAGATATGATCTCTAACGCCCAGGGATCCTGGACATCTCTTGCCCAAGCCTGGGCGAAGAGAGAAAGTCTGCCCCCCACTAGATCCGTTTCCGGATCGGGGGCCCTCACTTCATGCTGTCTTAGGGGCAGCAGCAGGTTTTCTGGCCTGCTTGCCCTTGTTCCAGGACTGGTTAGGTTTCCAGCCCTGTCTGTAGCGAGCAACAGTTCCTTCCTGTCTTGGAGCGGAGGAAGTTGATGCTGCTCCTGCCTTGAAGTTACGAAAGGCACGAAAATTAGACTGTTTAGCCCTTGGTTTGGCCCTGTCTTGAGGCAGGGCATGGCCCTTACCTCCAGTAATGTCAGCGATAATTTCTTTCAAACCGGGCCCGAATAACGTCTGCCCTTTGAAAGGGATGTTAAGCAATTTAGATTTAGAAGTCACATTGGCTGACCAGGATTTAAGCCACAGCGCTCTACGCGCTTGAATGGTGAATCCGGAGTTCTTAGCCGTAAGTTTAGTTAAGTGTACTACGGCATCAGAAATAAATGAATTAGCTAGCTTAAGGACTTTAAGCTTGTCTATAATCTCATCCAATGGAGCTGTGCTAAGGGTCTCTTCCAGAGACTCAAACCAGAATGCCGCCGCAGCCGTGACAGGCGCAATGCATGCAAGGGGTTGTAATATAAAACCTTGCTGAACAAACATTTTCTTAAGGTAACCCTCTAACTTTTTATCCATTGGATCTGAAAAAGCACAGCTATCCTCCACCGGGATAGTGGTGTGCTTAGCCAGAGTAGAAACTGCTCCCTCCACCTTAGGGACCGTCTGCCATAAGTCCCGTGTGGTGGCGAGCTTAAATTTAAAATTTGAAATGTCTGAGTCCAGTTTACTTGGATCAGATCCGTCACCCACAGAATGAAGCTCTCCGTCCTCATGTTCTGCAAATTGTGACGCAGTATCAGACATGGCTCTATTATTATCAGCGCACTCTGTTCTTACCCCAGAGTGATCGCGTTTACCCCTAAATTCTGGCAATTTAGATAGTACTTCAGTCATAACATTAGCCATGTCTTGCAAAGTGATTTGTATGGGCCGCCCTGATGTACTTGGCGCCACAATATCACGCACCTCCTGAGCGGGAGGCGAAGGTACTGACACGTGAGGAGAGTTAGTCGGCATAACTTCCCCCTCGTTGACTGGTGAAATTTTCTTTACATGTACAGATTGGCTTTTATTTAAAGTTTAACAACCACAGTCCTCTAACACGTCCTATCTATTAGTTAGGTGCAAGAGAATGACTGGGTATGACGTAGAGGGGAGGAGCTAAATAGCAGCTCTGCTTGGGTGATCCTCTTGCACTTCCTGTTAGGGAGGAGATATAATCCCATAAGTAATGGATGACCCGTGGACTGACTACACTTAACAGGAGAAAGGTATTTCTATCACCACCCCTTGCATCAGTCCTGACTACCTCTTTTATTGACCATGTCCGAGTTCTGACCTCTTTGTTATGTCTGGTCTTGAAGTGCTGCCCAAGGGGTGTGGAGAGAGATCCCTGCTTGATGTTGCATAAATATTCCCTTACTCTAGATATCACCTCCCTGGTGGTGAGACCTATGTACTGTATTTTGCAGTGGGTGTACGTAAGTAAATAAATGACAAATGTAGACCTACAGTTAAAAGTTGCTTTAAGTTAAAAAAAACTTTGTCATAGTTTCCTTTGAAGGTAATCTTAACCTCCAGAGACGTGGGACAGGGATGGGGGCAAAATTTGCCCCATCATACGCAAACCTCTATATGGGGTGGTGGGAGCTGTCCCACGTCTATGGAGATAAAAATCTGATAAAGACAGGCATCGTCTATCGTCGCTATATAGACCTGATTATATGGCAAGGAGGTAGACAGGATGCTCTTCTATTCATAAATACACTAAATGTTAACAATGTGGGTCTCCAGTTCACCTAGAAGTATGAGGAAAGTCAGATTAACTATCTAGACGAAACTCTAAAAGGCATTGAGAGGGAAAAAGTAGAGGTAGAAATTTTTAGAAAGCCAATCACTGGCAATACCCTTTGCATGCTCAAAGCTGTGACCCCAAAAGGGTTTTGAACTCAGTTTTGAAAGGTCAGTTCACCAGGCACAGGAGGAACTTTACCAGTGACATGAGTTTTGACACACATGCAAAGAGGTTGACAAACAGATTTCTGAACAGAGGTTACAGGAAAACCAATATAAACAAAATAAGAAATGAAGTTGCCAAGCAAGATAGAAACTCTAAAAAGACAAGAGAGAAGGTGAGGGGTTTTCAAGAGAATGTTACAGTGGAGTAACTTTTGTCACACAATATAGCAGGCAATATCATGGTCTGCAACATTATTCACACCTAAATCCCATTATTTAAAGCAGACGATAGTTTGGAAGATGTAATTTCTGGAGGATGTAGGTTTGCCTTCAAAAGAGGCAAAACAGTTGGAAATGTGGTTGCACCAACACAGCTAAAACCTGTTTCAACCCAAGGTAGTTTGTGGCTTCACTGTAAAGGAGTAAACAGATGCAGTTTTCAACAGTGTACAGCATGTAAATTTGTGGAAACGGGTGATCATTTTAAAAGCACTATGACAGGCAAAGTTTTTGAACATAAAGCAACCTTTAACTGTAGGTCTACATTTGCCATTTATTTACTTACTTGCACCCACTGCAAAAACAAAATTTATGCTTACCCGATAAATTTCTCTTTTTCCGGTTATGGAGATTCCACAACGTCATTTAATTACTAGTAGGAATATCACTCCTGGCCAGCAGGAGGCGGCAAAGAGCACCACAGCAAAGCTGTTAAATGTCACTCCCCTACCCATAATCCCCAGTCATTCGACTGAAGGGAAATGGAAAAAGAATAACACAAAAGTGTAGAGGTGCCTGAAGTTTAGTGAAAAAATAACAGTCTTAATAAAGGGTGGGGTCATGGAAGAAAGAAATTTATCAGGTAAGTATAAATTTTGTTTTCTTTCCTAAGATATGGAGAGTCCACAACATCATTCAATTACTAGTGGGAACCAATACCCAAGCTAGAGGACACAGAATGAACAGGGAGGGAGAACAAGAAAGGCAGACCTAAACAGAAGGCACCACTGCTTGAAGAACCTCTCTCCCAAGAGGCCTCAGTCGAGGCAAAAGTATCAAATTTGGAAAAAAGTATGCAGAGAGGACCAAGTTGCAGCCTTGCAAAGCTGTTCCACAGAAGCTTTGTCTTTGAAAGCCCAAGAAGAGGAGACAGCCCTAATGGAAAGAGCTGTAATTCTCTCAGGAGGCTGCTGTCCAGCAGTCTCATAAGCAAAACGAATCATACTTTTCAACCAGAGGGAAAGAGAAGTAGAAGTAGCCTTCTGACCTTTACGCTTTCCTAGGAAACAAACAGGGCAGAACACTGGTGAAAATCCTTAGTCCCCTGTGGGTAGAATTTTCGAGCAAGCACAACATCCAAGTTGTGCAACAGACGTTCTTTATGAGAAGGATTGGGAGAGAAGGAACAACAATTTCCTGATTAATATTTCTATCCGAAATCACTTTAGGAAGAAACCCCCAATTTAGAACGAAGAACCGCCTTAGCCGCATGAAAGATAAGGCAAATCACATTGCAAAACAAAGAGTTCCGAAACTCTCCAAGTAAATGAGATAGCAATAAGAAACCAAACCTTCCAAGATAGCAACTTAATATCTATGGAATGCATTGGCTCAAACAGGGCCTACTGCAAAACTTTAAGTACCAGGTTAGGACTCCAAGGAGGAGCAAACAGGTTTAAACAAAGGTGTGATTCTGACCAGGGCCTGACAAAAAGATTGAACATCTGGCACATCCGCTAGACGCTTGAGTAACAAAATAGATAATGCAGAAATCTGACCTTTCAGAGAACTGACTGACAACCCTTTCTCTAGACCTTCCTGGAGAAAAGACAAAATTCTAGGAATCCAGAACTTAGATTCACACCAATAAAGGTATTTATGCCATACCTTATGGTAAATTTTTCGAGTAACAAGCTTGCAAGCCTGGATCATGGTCTCAATGACCGACTCAGAAAATCCACGCTCAGAACTAAGCATTCAATTTTGAAGCAGTCAGCTACAGAGAAACAAGATTTGGATGGAGGAATGGACTCTGAGTTAGAAGGTCCTTCCTCAGAGGAAACCTCCAAGGCAGCCGAGAAGACATCTTCACTAGGTCTGCATACCAGATCCTGCGAGACCATGCAGGAACTATTAGAATTACCGATGCTCTCTCGTTTGATACAAGCAATAACTCGTGGAAGGAGCGCAAACGGAGGATACAGGTATGCTACACCGAAATCCCAAGGAACCGCCAGAGCATCTATCAGAGCGCCTGAGGATCTCTTGACCTTGAACCGTACCCTGGAAGCTTGGTGTTCTGCCGAGACGCCATCAGATCCAACTCTGGCACCCCCCATTTGAGGGTTAACCTGGAGAACACCTCCGGATTGGAGAGCCCACTGCCCGGGATGAAAAGTCTGTCTGCTCAGGAAATTTGCTTCCCAGTTGTCCACTCCAGGAATTTGGATGGCACAGTTGTGAGCTTCCTCCCACTGAATAATCCGTGCCAACTCCTTCATGGCTAAGGAACTTAGAGTTTCTCCCTGGTGGTTGATGTAAGCCACTGAGGTGATATTGTCCGACTGAAACCTGAAAATCCGGGCTAAGGACAATTGAGACCAAACCATCAGATGATTATAAATTGCTCTCAACTCCAAGATGCTTATGGGGAGAGCAGACTCCTCCATAGTCCCTGCGCCTTTAACAAGTCCCAGACTGCTCCCCAGCCTAGCAGGCTGGCGTCCGTGGTCACAATCACCTAGGAAGGCCCCCGGAAGCATGTGCCTTGAGACAGATGGTCCTGAGAAAGTCTCTTGTCAACTGGTCTAGATCTATTCTCTGAGACAGATCTGAATGGTCTCCATTCCATTGTCTGAGCATGCATAATTGTAGAGCTCTCAAATGGAATCGAGCAAAGGGAATGATGTCCATCAGACCAATTACCTCCTTACATTTAGCCACTGATGGCCGAACAGTAGACTGAAGAGAGGCAAGGAGAGAATTTTGGATTTTCTGACCTCCGTCAGAAAAATTTTCATAGATAGGGAATCTATTATAGTCCCTAAGAAAACCACCCTTCTAGCTGGAACAAGGAAACTTTTCCAGATTCACTTTCCAACAGTGGCAATGTAGAAAAGACAACAAGATCTCTGTATGAGAGTTTGCTTGTTGAAAAGATGGCGCCTGAACCAATGTGTCGTCCAGGTATGGTGCCACTGCAATTCCCAGAGACCTGATCACATCAAAGAGAGCCCCCTGAACCTTTGAGAAAATTCTGAGAGCTGTGGCAAGGCCAAACGGAAGATCCACAAAACTGAAAGTGTTTGTTTAGAAAGGCGAATCTCAGGAATTTGTGATGATCCCTGTGGATGGGAACATGAAGATACACGTCCTTCAGGTCTATGGTCGTCATGAGCTGACCCGCTTGGACCAAAGGAAGAATGGAACAAATGGTTTCCATTTTGAAGGACGGTACCCTGAGAAACTTGTAGAGGCACTTTAGGTCTAAAATGGGTCGAAAAGTTCCCTCTTTTTTGGGAACCACGAACAGATTTGAATAGAATCCTAGACCCTGTTCCCTTAGTGGAACAATCACTCCCAGGGAGGAAAGTCCTGAACGCAGATAGGTCCTGGTCTGCAGATAATCTTGAGAGGTGGAATCTGCCCCTGGGAGGGAAAGTTTTGAATTCTATTTTGTAACCCTAAGATACTACGTCCACAGCCAAAGAATCTGGGACATCTCGTCTCCACGCTTGACAAAACAGGACAAGTCTGCCCTGCACCCCACTTGATCCGAACCAGGACCTTCATGCTGACTTAGACTCAGCTGAGGGTTTCTTTGATTGCTTCCCCTAATTACAAGACTATTTGGGCTTCCAAGAAGACTTGAACTGCTCCTGCTTGGAAGAGGAAGACTTTTGACCTTTGAAGTTACGAAAGGAACAAAAATTACTTTGACGTCCTTTGAGTCTGTTCTTGTCTTGCGGTAGAAAAGACCCTTTTCGTCCCGTAATATAAGAAAATATTTCTGCCAGACCAGCTCTGAACAAGGTCTTCCCCTTATTTAGAAGTAACATTAGCTTACGACAATTTTAGCCACAATGCCTTGCAGGCTAATACAGTGAAGCCAGACATCTTGGCACCCAGTCTAATAACGTGCATGTTAGCATCAGAAATAAAGGAATTGACTAGTTTGAGAGCCTTAATCCTATCTTGTATCTCCTCCAACGGAGTCTCTACTAAAATTGATTCAGACAAGGAGTCGCACCAATAAGATGCCGCACTTGCTACTGTGGCAATACAAACTAAAGGTTGCCACTGAAAACCTTGATGAACATACATCTTTAAATAAACTTCCAGCTTTTTGTCCATGTGATCCTTAAAGGAGCAGCTATCCTCTATAGGGATCGTAGTTCTCTTAGCCAGAGTAGAAATAGTCCCATTCTACTTTAGGCACTGTGTGCCAAGAATCTCTAATGGAGTCAGCAACAGGAAACATCTTTTTAAATACGGGAGACAGGGAGAAAGGAATCCCTGGCTTCTCCCATTCCTGTGAAATAATCTCTGTCATACGGTTTGGGACAGGAAAAACTTCCACAGAGGAAGGAACATTATAGTATTTATTAAGTTTACTAGATTTCTTAGGATTGACAACGATAGAAGTATCAGAGTCGTCCAAAGTAGCCAATACCTCCTTTAACCGTACACAAAAGGTGTTCAAGCTTAAATCTGAAGTTTACTTCTTCAGTATCAGATGAAGGAATAATACTGTCTGAATCTGAGATTTCACCCTCAGAGGCTACCGGCGTATCCTCCTCATCAGACTTATGAGGGAGGGCAACCTGCGTAGCAGTAGGTGGAACAGAAACCTTACTATCTGAATGTCTAATTTTCCTCTTGCGTTTTCCCAGCATAGGAAAAGCAGATAATGCTGCAGATACCACAAAAGATACCTGTGCATCAAAATCTGCAGGCAAATAAACTCCTCCAGGAGGCTGAGAGGAACTGCAGGGCACTGTGTGTGACGCCATAGAGGCTTGGGAAGTTTGAGGCAAAAGCTGTGGCATTGGCTGAACAGCATCATCCTGACACACATTGGGCTCAGAGGACAACAATTTATCTTTACATTAAAGTGTTCTAGCTAAGCATGCAGCATAGGCTTGGTCAATGTCCATAATACTAAATAAAAAAATCCCCAAATTGTAGAAATTTTTTAAATACACTGTCACTTTAAGAATTTTTAATACCACAATTTGGCTGCCAGAAGTCTCCAAAACGATCGTATAATAGATGGACACTAAAGAGACTGAAATTCAATGACGCTGCTCCACTCCGTGAATATCTGACAGTAGAGAGAAGTCATATGACCAACAGACTGCTTAAAAGCCACCACTACTCTACTGAAAAGATTGTCGTGGACTCAGCTAAACCCAAATCCTTGCTTGCATGGAAAAGTACCCGAAAAAGTAATTCATTTCTTCAGACACCAAACTTCACCTCCTCCATTCACAGAGGCAAAGAGAATGACTGGGGATTATGGGTAGGGGAGTGACATTTAACAGCTTTGCTGTGGTGCTCTTTGCCTCCTCTTGCTGGCCAGGAGTGATATTCCCACAAGTAATTGAATGACGAAGTGGACTCTCCATATCTTAGGAAAGAAATGCAGTAGGTAGGTCTCACCACCAGGGAGGTGAGATCTAGAGTAAGGGAACATTTGTGCAACATCAAGCAGGGATTTTTTTCTACACCCATAAAATGTAGGCTTTTAACTTCACTGTTGTGAGATTCAAAAAAGTGACGTGCAATGCCACTTGTTTTAACACGTTTTTTATTTTTTTTTATTTTAATTTATATCCAACAGCGCATACAGTCATACATATGTCACATCTGCTCGCCACGCAGGGCGAAGTACTGAATAATGTGCAAAAGGGTGGATAGGGCCCCGACAGACCAATGTTAACATTCTGAGCGTTATATTATTACAGAATTTTCAACTTTCAATTGCAGATTCAGTGTTAGCCCTTTGCAAGATAACTGTATACAACGTTGTTTTTTTTTACTTCAAGACATAACAAAACTAAACTAAAACAGCAACAAGCTAACCTAAACTAAAACAAAACATAGTCACCTACCTTCTCCCACAAAAAAACGCACAAAAAACAAAAAAAAAACAAAAACAAAATATGTATATGTATGTATATATATATATATATATATATATATATATATATATATATATATATATATATATATATATATATATATATATATATATATATATAGTACCCTGTGGAGCGAATGAATATTATAATTAGAGTTTCAGTGCTGTGAAGAATGATAACCTTGCGGGCTGTATAGTCAGCTTGAGATGCTCTGCAGCCTACACATTCATAACTAGGAAAGACATCTAAATGGGTTAATCCCACAATCCCCAGAAGTACTTGCATACATAAATATTGTGCCAAGATATTGACTGAGAACCAGTTCTTATTGGGTAGGTCTTAAAATCAGGACAGGTGGTAATAGTTACGGTGTAGAGGAGATAGAAAATGGAATCTATGAAGGAGTTAGCTAGATATATGCACTCCAAGTTATAATGCGATTTGGGGGTGGAAGCAGTGAGGACCCTTCCCTACCCAGGAGCTTTGTGCCAGATCAAAAGGGGATTTTGTTATGACTAGAAACTAAACCACATAGATACTGTATGGACATCTGAAATATATAAATATGCTCAAAGTAGGGTGGCGACAACTTAACCAGCCGAGGGGAGGGGCACCCCGCACGATCATTGCTCCTGCAAAAGTTATCACCATAAAGTCTATGTGTAGAGTTAGTGGCCAGTGTAGCACAGCACTGTCTGCTACTCATAGTGATATCAAAGAGCGTGTTAGTTAAAACAGCACAAACGTTAGCAAGGTGGTATATTGCAAAGTGTCACCACTACAGACTTGAAGGTGTAAGGGTACAGAAGTTATTAAACACATGCCGTTGTCCTGTGGAAGGTCTGTGCATAAATAGCAGGCAGTTAACTAAGAGAGGCATTAATTTGTATAATAAAGATGTAACTGTAAATATAAATATAAATAGCCCGCCATGATGTGACCCACAGCACAGATAAATTTCATGGATACCACAACACACAATAAAAATAAACGATACACATACATAACAAAACAAAGTGCAGGGGCTCCATAAGCAGTGAGTTGCTAATATATGAGCGACTTTCTGGTGTATTTAATGGTGTACTCAGAGTGTAAAAAATAAGCCAGTCTCAATGTGTCCAGAGATCCCTGTCGCATGAGTGAAGAAAAAAAGGTAGAAGTCAGCCAACCCCTGTAACCAAGCAGTTCTTACACTGTCTCCACCATCCTGCAGAACTCTCATCCGCAATGACCTGCATTTTATCTCCCGGGCTGGTGATCAGATATATGGCAAGCATGATCTCTAACTCATAATTGCAGCCATCATGTCGTGCCTCAGATGTAATGAGGAGGGTACCCGGAGCAACAGAAAACTCAACTGCAGGAACAGCAGAGTAAGCAGGACTACAAGCAGCCTCTTTTCCAATGCCTGAGCCAAGATCCGTGACTGGGGCCGAGGAAGTAGTCAGACGAGCCCCGTGGGAGAGCGGTAGGTTATACTTTGGGTGAACAGTCGGCTCTATAGCGCATCTCAACCAGATCGCTTGGATATCTAGCTCTGGAGCCGAGAGCGACAGTGGGCGAGTAAACAGACATGTCAGCAGGCTCTCCTCTGGTCCGGTCTTTAGTTCCATAACGGACCCCACTAGGTGAGAATCATGGGACCGCTTACCGATTGGTGTGGGGCCTTGGGGCTGTCATTGAGAGGCATGAATGTGACAGTTCTTGTGGCGGGCACGGCGGTAAGTCTCTCCCGCTGACCAGATTGTTTCTCTGTTGATAATATTGCACATAAGTCAGCACAGGAATGCAAGAGTCTCTCTAGTTTGGGCAAGAATATAGCTTGTAGTTCCGCTGAGATGCAGGAGCCGGCAGAGCACTCCTTGGCGACGCAGATCTCCATTGTACAGAAAGAGGAACTTTATGAAATATATACAATACAATGTGGCGGCAGATTCCCGCCACAGTGCCCGACGGCTATAATCTGTAAAATTACGTTCCGGGGTAGAAGAGCTGTAGTTTCTTCTGTCTGCTAGATATTCCCGGACAGCTTGCCTGTCAAGGGAGATGCAGATGGCTTGGAAAGTGGCAGCAATATTAGCTTCAGGAGTAGTCTTCTGCAGAGCTGATGGAGCTTGCAGCCATCTTGTAGAGCCGCCCACCGGAAGTGTGTTTTAATACGTTTTATCAAAATGTTACGTCTATGCTCTTTCATCGTTGTAGAAAAAGTTAGTGTAAGTGAAAGAGGGGGAGATTGGGAAAAAGCACTTTTGAGAGAGGAATGTAAATGTATATTTAATCTTGACACAGTACAACCAGGTGGCTTAAATGAGGAGTTGAATTATGCCACCTTTTTGTGATTATGGTCTAGTGTTAAGGTATAACATATCTTTAAAAATAAGGATATCTGGACTTATCCTCCTGAGTTAAAACTCCCTTTAAAAACTCTTGCCCACTTACCCTGCTTCAACAATCAAATGTTGTAAATTTGAAGTAACTGATGTGGTGTAACTATTTATATGAAATTATTGTTACATTTGGTATGAAAAAATGTTGCCTCACACAGCATAATGTTTGGAGTTGTATGCATTTGAACTCTTAAAGTGAAAGTAAACTTACCTGATCTGCTATACACAGTTACACAGTTTAGTTAAAAATAATAGTAGTTTAATTCATCATTTTTTTTAAAGTTACATCTTAATACCTTTTTCGTCGCAAATAAAGTCCAATATTTCCTATTTTCAATTCTGCCCGTTTTTACAGATCTAATTCACTTCCAGCTCACGTGTATATTATTGTCCTATGGACTTTCTGGCCGATCGGCGGCCGTGATGCTACGTCATCACACTATCGGATAAATTGCGCATGCGTCGAAGCTCTTCTACCCATTATTATGTCGGGCGCGCGTTCACAATTAGCGCATGCGCATAGCTGTTTATCGCAACATACAAGCTTTCATGCGCTTTATAACTGGAAGACTAAAAACTATGTTTCTAACTCTGTGGACGCATGCGCTTTGAACACAGGATGATCGAAATTTGCGTTCCATTACCGTGAACGCGCATTTCTCCTACGTATAGAGCGGGTGGGACCGCTCTATATGTAAAGGCAGCAAAATATAGGAAGTGGAGGATGGGCGGAGTAAGGCTAATGACGGTAATCAAAAGATATATTAAAATAAAATATAGAATCAGTAATAGAAACAAATAAAAAACATAGCGGTCTCAATATACTATTGTTATAGAATACATCCGTGTTTTGCTGAGCATAGAAATTTACTTTCACTTTAATCTTATTATTACCTTTTATTCAAATTTCTTGTATCCTATTCAGTTTTCACGTTAATACATGTGACTTTGGGATAATAGTTTGTGAAAAGCCAGTCATGGTAGCACTATTCTACATGTTGCATTTTTATTTTTGCAGAATGATAACATTCATTTTAAATTCTTTTCTGACACTGAACTAGTTAAATATTTCACCCAGCATAACAAATAGTCTCCATGTGATATGTTGAAACCACATGCCTGACGAAGCCCAATAGAATCTTTGGAATGGGTGAAACACATGTTGCAAGCTAAGAGGATTGTTCACGCCCACTGGAGCTCCGTGAGCGTGGCGCTTGTTTGGTTGGAGTCAGTTTTCCCCCCAGAAGCGTTCCCTAGGCCTGGATACTAGGAGGTATTCCAACAGTCAGTGGGTCAGCTCACCGCCTGGACCTGGTCCCCAGCCTTTCGGAAATACCGCTAGTGTATCCGGATAAGCAGAGAATTCTGTGACGATCTCTGTAACGGAGGAAGCGGTACCTGGATTTAGATGTAATTCAAGTTGTAATCAAGAGGTGAGCTTAAAGTACATTTACCACTGTGAAGGTAAGGGGAAGTACCGCTCAACCACTATTGACTGTGCTCTTTGTTTAACAATTGTTGAAGGTGGACTGGTCAACAAGCTTTAATTCCAATGCAGCATGCTTCTATATACCCTTTTGCTTGATTAACAACTAACAGCTATAACATCAAGTCTGTTTCATGCTTACTAATAATTGCTAGCCTAAAGACTTAAAGGGACAGTCAACACCAGATTTTTTGTTGTATAAAAAGATAGATAATTCCTTTATTACCCATTGCCCAGTTTTGCAAAACCAACACTGTTATATTAATACACTTTATTTCTGTGACTAACTTGTATCTAAGCATCTTCTGACCGCCCCTAATCACATGACTTTTAGTTATTATCTATTGACATGCATTTTAGCCAATTAGTGCAGTGTCTGCCACTAGCTACGGGCGTGATCACAATGCTATCTATATGGCCTACATGAGCTTGCTCTCCCTTGCTGTGAAAAGTAAATAAAAACAGAATTTATGCTTACCTGATAAATTACTTTCTCTTACGGGGTATCCAGTCCACGGATTCATCCTTACTTGTGGGATATTCTCATTCCCTACAGGAAGTGGCAAAGAGAGCACACAGCAGAGCTGTCCATATAGCTCCCCCTCAGGCTCCACCCCCCCAGTCATTCGACCGACGGTTAGGAGAAAAAGGAGAAACCATAGGGTGCAGTGGTGACTGTAGTTTTACAAAAATAAATTTGAACCTGACTTAATTGCCAGGGCGGGCCGTGGACTGGATACACCGTAAGAGAAAGTAATTTATCAGGAAAGCATGAATTCTGTTTTCTCTTACATGGTGTATCCAGTCCACGGATTCATCCTTACTTGTGGGATACCAATACCAAAGCTTTAGGACACGGATGAAGGGAGGGAACAAGTCAGGTAACCTAAACGGAAGGCACCACTGCTTGCAAAACCTTTCTCCCAAAAATAGCCTCCGAAGAAGCAAAAGTATCGAATTTGTAAAATTTGGCAAAAGTATGCAGTGAAGACTAAGTCGCTGCCTTACAAATCGTTCAACAGAAGCCTCATTCTTGAAAGCCCATGTGGAAGCCGCAGCTCTGGTGGAATGAGCGGTAATTCGTTCAGGAGGCTGCTGTCCAGCAGTCTCATAAGCCAATCGGATGATGCTTTTCAGCCAGAAGGAAAGAGAGGTAGTAGTCACTTTTTGACCTCTCCTCTTACCAGAATAGACAACAAACAAGGATGATGTTTGTCTGAAATCTTTAGTTGCTTTTAAATAGAATTTTAAAGCACGAACCACATCAAGATTGTGTAACACTCGTTCCTTCTTAGAAACTGGATTAGGGCACAGAGAAGGAACAATGATTTCCTGGTTAATATTCTTATTAGAAACCACTTTTGGAAGGAAACCAGGTTTGGAACGCAAAACAACCTTATCTGCATGGAACACCAGATAGGGTGAATTACACTTTCCTAAATATGGGAGGAGGGGTAAAAGGCACACCCGGTCTATCCCACTCCTTGCTAATAATCTCTGTAAGCCTTTTTGGTATAGGAAATACGTCAGTACACACCGGTACCGCATAGTATCTATCCAACCTACATAATTTCTCTGGAATTGCAACCGTGTTACAATCATTCAGAGCCGCTAATACCTCCCCTAGCAATGTGCGGAAGTTCTCTAGCTTAAATTTAAAATTGGAAATCTCTGAATCCAGTCTCCCTGGATCAGATCCGTCACCCACAGAATGAAGCTCTCCGTCCTCACGTTCTGCAAACTGTGACGCAGTATCTGACATGACTCTCATCTCATCCGCGCGCTCTATCCTTAACCCAGAGCTATCGCGCTTGCCTCTTAATTCTGGCAACTTAGATAATACTTCTGTCATAACAGTAGCCATGTCTTGCAAAGTGATTTGTAAGGGCCTCCCTGATGTACTTGGCGCCACAAAATCACGCACCTCCTGAGCGGGATGCGAAGGTACTGACACGTGAAGAGAGTTAGTCTGCATAACTTCCCCCTCATCGTCTGGTGATAATTTCTTTACATGTAAAGATTGACTTTTATTTAAAGTAGCATCAATGCAATTTACAGATCTCTCACAGCTTCCTTTTTAGTTAGGCTGCAAGAGAATGACTGAGTATGATAGGTGAGGGGAGGAGCTATATAGCAGCTCTGCTGGGTAATTCTCTTGCAGTTTCCTGTTAGGAAGAGATATATTCCATAAGTAATGGATGACCCGTGGACTGACTACACTTAACAGGAGAAATCCGCCTCCCAGTTGTCTACTCCTGGGATGTGAATTGCAGATAGATGGCAGGAGTGATCCTCCGCCCATTTGATGATCTTGGTTACTTCCTTCATCGCTAGGAAACGATTTGTTCCTCCCTGATGATTGATGTACGCTACAGTCGTGATGTTGTCCGACTGAAATCTGATGAATTTGGCCTCCACTAGTTGAGGCCATGTCTGGAGCGTGTTGAATATCGCTCTCAGTTCCAAAATGTTTATCGGGAGAAGAGATTCTTCCCGAGACCATAGGCCCTGAGCTTTCAGGGAGTCCCAGACCGTACCCCAGCCTAACAGACTGGCATCGGTCATGACAATGATCCACTCCGGTCTGCGGAAGCACATTCCCTGAGACAGGTGATCCTGAGACAACCACCAGAGAAGAGAATCTCTGGTTTTCTGGTCCATTTGTATTTGAGGAGACAAATCTGCATAATCCCCATTCCACTGTTTGAGCATGCACAGTTGCAGTGGTCTGAGATGAATTCGGGCAAAAGGGACAACGTCCATTGCCGCAACCATTAATCCGATTACCTCCATGCACTGAGCTACAGAAGGCCGAGGAATGGAATGAAGAACTTGGCAAGTAGTTAAAAGCTTTGACTTCCTGACCTCTGTCAGAAATATTTTCATTTCTACCGAGTCTATTAATGTTCCCAGGAAGGGAACCCTTGTGAGCGGGGACAGAGAACTTTCTTCTACCTTCACCTTCCACCCGTGAGACCTTAGAAAGGCCAGAACAATGTCCGTATGAGCCTTGGCTCTGTGAAAAGACGACGCATGTATTAAGATGTCGTCTAGGTAAGGTGCTACTGCAATGCCCCGCGGTCTTAGTACCGCTAGAAGGGACTCTAGCACCTTTGTGAAAATTCTGGGAGCGGTGGCCAACCCGAAAGGAAGAGCCACAAACTGGTAATGCGTGTCCAGAAAGGCGAACCTTAGGAACTGATGATGATCTTTGTGGATAGGAATATGTAAGTACGCATCCTTTAGATCCACGGTAGTCATATATTGACCTTCCTAGATCATCGGTAAGATTGTCCGAATGGTTTCCATTTTGAATGATGGAACTCTGAGGAATTTGTTTAGAATTTTTAGTTCCAGGATTGGCCTGAAAGTTCCTTCCTTTTTGGGAACTACAAACAGGTTTGAGTAAAAGCCCAGTCCTTGTTCTGCAATTGGAACTGGGTGTATCACTCCCATCTTTAGAAGATCTTCTACACAGCGTAAGAACGCCTGTTTCTTTGTCTGGTCTGAAGACAAACGAGAAATGTGGAACCTTCCCCTTGGAGGAGAGTCCTTGAATTCTAGAAGATACCCCTGAGCAACAATTTCTAATGCCCAGGGATCTGGAACATCTCTTGCCCAAGCCTGAGCAAAGAGAGAAAGTCTGCCCCCTACTAGATCCGGTCCCGGATCGGGGGCTACCCCTTCATGCTGTCTTGGTAGCAGCCGCAGGCTTCTTGGCCTGTTTACCCTTGTTCCAGCCCTGCAAAGGCTTCCAGGTTGCTTTGGGCTGTGAAGCGTTACCCTCTTGCTTTGCGGTTGCAGAGGTTGAAGTAGGTCCGCTCCTGAAGTTGCGAAAGGAGCGAAATATAGCCTTGTTTTTGCCTTAAACGGTCTATCTTGTGGAAGGGCATGGCCCTTTCCCTCCCCCAGTGATATCCGAAATAATTTCTTTGAACTCGGGGCCGAATAGGGTCTTTCCCTTGAAAGGAATATTTAGTCATTTTGTTTTGGACGACACGTCAGCCGACCACGATTTGAGCCAAAGCACTCTTCGCGCCATAATGGCAAAACCAGAATTTTTCGCCGCTAACTTAGCTAATTGTAAAGCGGCATCTGTAATAAAAGAATTAGCCAGCTTTTGAGCATGAATTCTATCCATGACTTTGTCATATGAAGTCTCCCTCTGGAGCGACTCCTCCAGCGCCTCAAACCAAAAAGACGCTGCAGTAGTTACAGGAATAATGCAGGCAATCGGTTGAAGAAGGAAACCTTGTTGAACAAATATTTTCTTTAGTAAATCTTCTAATTTTTTTATCCATAGGATCTTTGAAAGCGAACATTTTCTTAAAGATAGGGGGGGGGAACAAAAGGTACACCTGGTCTCTCCCACTCCCTAGGCACAATATCCGCCACCCTCTTCGGGATCGGAAACGCATCAGTGTATACAGGGACTTCTAGAAACTTGTCCATTTTACACAATTTTTCTGGGACCACCATGGGGTCACAATCATCCAGCGTAGCTAAAACCTCCTTAAGCAGTACGCGGAGGTGTTCCAGCTTAAATTTAAACGCTAAGGAATCTGATTCTGCCTGCTGAGAAACCTTTCCTGTGTCAGAAATTTCTCCCTCGGACAGTACATCCCTCACTGCCACTTCAGAGTGTTGTGAGGGTACAACGTATAAATCATCTAAAGCTTCTGATTGCTCATCCTCTGTTCTTAAAATTGAGCTATCACGCTTCTTAGGAAAAAACAGAATTTATGCTTACCTGATAAATTACTTTCTCCAACGGTGTGTCCGGTCCACGGCGTCATCCATTACTTGTGGGAAATGTTCTCCCCCACAGGGAAAGGCAAGGAGAGCACACAGCAAGAGCTGTCCATATAGCTCCCCCTCTGGCTCCGCCCCCCAGTCATTCGACCGACGGTTAGGAGAAAAAGGAGAAACTATAGGGTGCCGTGGTGACTGTAGTGTATAAAGAAAAATTTTTTCAACCTGATTAAAAAAAAAAACAGGGCGGGCCGTGGACCGGACACACCATTGGAGAAAGTAATTTATCAGGTAAGCATAAATTCTGTTTTCTCCAACATTGGTGTGTCCGGTCCACGGCCTCATCCATTACTTGTGGGAACCAATACCAAAGCTTTAGGACACGGATGAAGGGAGGGAGCAAATCAGGTTACCTAAACAGAAGGCACCACGGCTTGCAAAACCTTTCTCCCAAAAACAGCCTCCGAAGAAGCAAAAATATCAAATTTGTAGAATTTGGCAAAAGTGTGCAGAGAAGACCAAGTCGCTGCCTTACATATCTGGTCAACAGAAGCCTCGTTCTTATAGGCCCATGTGGAAGCCACAGCCCTAGTAGAGTAAGCTGTGATACGGTCAGGAGGCTGCCGTCCGGCAGTCTCATAAGCCAAGCGGATAATGCTTTTCAGCCAGAAAGAGAGAGAGGTAGCAGTAGCTTTTTGACCTCTCCTCTTGCCAGAGTAAACGACAAACAAGGATGAGGTTTGTCTAAAATCTTTTGTTGCTTCTAAATAGAACTTTAAAGCACGAACAACATCTAAATTGTGTAATAAACGTTCCTTCTTTGAAACTGGATTCGGACACAAAGAAGGAACAACTATTTCCTGGTTGATGTTCTCGTTGGAAACAACTTTTGGAAGAAAACCAGGCTTAGTACGCAAAACAACCTTATCTGAATGGAACACCAGATAGGGTGGATCACACTGCAAAGCAGATAATTCAGAAACTCTTCTAGCAGAAGAAATAGCAACCAAAAACAGAACTTTCCAAGATAGTAACTTAATATCTATGGAATGTAAAGGTTCAAACGGAATCCCTTGAAGAACTGAAAGAACTAAATTTAGACTCCAAGGAGGAGTCATGGGTCTGTAAACAGGCTTGATTCTAACCAAAGCCTGAACAAAAGCTTGTACATCTGGCAAAGCTGCCAGTCGTTTGTGCAACAAGACGGATAATGCAGAAATCTGTCCTTTTAGAGAACTAGCTGACAATCCTTTATCCAAACCTTCTTGGAGAAAGGAGAGAATCTTTGGAATTTTAATCTTACTCCAGGAGAATCCTTTGGATTCACACCAACAGATATATTTTTTCCATATTTTATGGTAAATCCTTCTAGTCACAGGTTTTCTGGCTTAGACCAGAGTATCAATCACAGAATTTGAAAACCCACGCTTGGATAAAATCAAGCGTTCAATTTCCAAGCAGTCAGCTGCAGAGAAACTAGATTGGGATGTTCGAATGGACCTTGTACTAGAAGGTCCTGTCTCAAAGGTAGCTTCCATGGTGGAGCCGATGACATATTCACCAGGTCTGCATACCAAGTCCTGCGTGGCCACGCAGGAGCTATCAGAATCACCGAGGCCTTCTCCTGTTTGATCCTGGCTATGAGCCTGGGGAGGAGAGGAAACGGTGGAAACACATATGCTAGGTTGAACGACCAAGGCGCCACTAATGCATCCACTAGAGTCGCCTTGGGATCCCTGGATCTGGACCCGTAGCAAGGAATCTTTTAAGTTCTGACGGGACGCCATTAGATCCATGTCTGGAATGCCCCATAATTGGGTTAACTGAGCAAAGACCTCCGGATGGAGTTCCCACTCCCCCGGATGGAAAGTCTGACGACTCAAATAGTCCGCCTCCCAGTTGTCTACTCCTGGGATGTGAATAGCAGATGGCAGGAGTGATTCTCTGCCCATTGGATTATCTTGGTTACTTCCTTCATCGCTAGGGAACTCTTTGTTCCCCCCTGATGATTGATGTATGCAACAGTCGTTATGTTGTCCGACTGAAATCTTATGAACCTGGCTTCTGCTAGCTGAGGCCAAGCCAGGAGCGCATTGAATATAGCTCTTAGTTCCAAAATGTTTATCGGGAGAAGCGACTCTTCCCGCGACCATAGGCCCTGAGCTTTCCCACTCCGGTCTGCGGAAACTCATTCCCTGAGACAGGTGATCCTGGGTCAACCACCAGAGAAGTGAGTCCCTGGTTACCTGGTCTACTTGAATTTGGGGAGACAAGTCTGTATAGTCCCCATTCCACTGATTGAGCATGCACAGCTGTAATGGTCTTAGATGAATTCGAGCAAAAGGAACCACATCCATTGCTGCGACCATTAGTCCTATTACTTCCATACATTGAGCTATGGAGGGTTGAGGAATAGAGTGAAGAACTCGACAAGCTTTTAGAAGCTTTGTCTTTCTGACGTCTGTGAGAAAGATCTTCATTTCCACAGAATCTATTATTGTTCCCAGAAAAGGAACCCTTGTGGACGGTGACAGTGAACTTTTTTCTATGTTCACTTTCCACCCGTGAGATCTGAGAAAAGCCAACACAATGTCTGTATGAGCCCTCGCTTTGGAAAGAGACGACGCTTGGATTAGGATGTCATCTAGATAAGGTGCTACAGCGATGCCCCTCGGTCTTAGGACCGCTAGAAGGGACCCTAGCACCTTTGTGAAAATTCTGGGAGTGGTGGCTAAACCGAATGGAAGAGCCACAAACTGGTAATGTTTGTCCAGAAAGGCGAACCTCAGGAACTGATAATGAGATTTGTGGATTGGGATATGCAGATACGCATCCTTTAGATCCACGGTAGTCAAAAATTGACCCTGCTGGATTGTTGGTAAGATTGTCCGAATGGTTTCCATCTTGAAGGATGGAACTCTGAGAAACTTGTTTAATATCTTTAAATCCAGAATTGGCCTGAAAGTTCCCTCTTTTTTGGGAACCACAAACAGGTTTGAGTAAAACCCTAGACCAGAGCTTTCCAAACTTTTCATGTTGATGACACACTTTTTAGACCTACATCATTTTGCGACACAGTAATTCAGTTGTACTAGCAAACAGGAGGTTAAACTAACTTGCTTTAAGAGATACAGACACAAACATAAATGATATAATAACTAAATGTATTTACAAGTAACAGTAAGTATGTGCAAGAATTAAAAAAAGTTTAATATCACCAATAGCTACTTACTATTTTATTGGGATGTATGAGGTTGATGGGATGAACACAATTTCTGAATATTTGGTGGAATATTAGATAAAGACACTCGCATTTCATCATCAAGCATTTTTAAGCTTCTACTTCCTATCCATATATCAAGAGCAGGAGCAGCAATGCACTACTGGGAGCTAGCTGCAAAAAAAATGCCACTGACTTCAGCTCAGCATTTAAGCTGTTGCCGTCAGAGCTCGGTGAGTCCGATTGACAACTACCTGCACTACAAACACACTGCTGTCCCACTCACTGACTACACATGCAGTCACAAGCCGATTAAGGAGACTGCACATGCAGTCAGGAGCCAATGTGCTACCAATGGGAATAGTTTTAGTTCCCACTGAGCTGCGCCAATAGGTTAAGATGATCTGTGTCCCCATAGGTATCAATCACGTGTCACGTAGCAGGCGGAAAGTCAGAAAAAAAAAATTTACAAAAATTTGTGCTGAAGCAGGGACACACCTACACACTGCTGCCGACACACTAGTGTGTCCCGACACACAGTTTGGAAAGCACTGCCCTAGACCTTGTTCACCGGAGGGGACTGGGTTTATCACTCCCATCTTTGATAGGTCTCTTACACAATGTAAGAATGCCTGTTTCTTTATCTGGTCTGAAGATAAGCGAGACAGGTGGAACCTTCCCTTTGGAGGAAGTCCCTTGAATTCTAACAGGTATCCCTTGGAAACTATCTCTAGTGCCCAGGGATCCAGAGCATCTCTTGCCCAAGCCTGAGCGAAGAGAGATAGTCTGCCCCCTACCAGATCCGGTCCCGGATCGGGGGCTACCCTTTCATGCTGTCTTGGTAGCAGCAGCAGGTTTCTTGGTTTGTTTACCCTTGTTCCAGCCTTGCATGGGCTTCCAAGCGGGTTTGGGCTGGGCCGCGTTACCTTCTTGTCTAGCGGCAGTGGAGTTATTAGCCGGTCCGTTCCTGAAATTGCGAAAGGAACGAAAATTAGACTTGTTCTTAGCCTTAAAAGGCCTATCCTGTGGGAGGGCATGGCCCTTACCCCCAGTGATGTCTGAAATAATTTCCTTCAATTCCGGCCCAAAAAGGGTCTTACCCTTGAAAGGAATATTCAGTAACTTAGTCTTGGACGACACGTCTGCCGACCAGAATTTTAGCCAAAGCGCCCTCCGCGCTACTATAGCAAAAATAGCCAATTTAGTTATTTGAAAGGCGGCATCCAATATAAAGGAATTAGCTAACTTTAATGCGTGAATTCTGTCCATGACTTCTTCATAGGAGGTCTCTTTCTGGAGCGACCTTTCTAGTTCTTCGAACCAAAAGGAAGTGAGAGTAATAACACACGTAGCTGGTTGAAGGATGAACCCTTACTGAACAAAAATCTTTTTAAGCAATCCTTCCAATTTTTTATCCATAGGATCTTTGAAAGCGCAGCTGTCCTCTATAGGAATAGTTGTGCGCTTCGCTAGTGTTGAAACAGCTCCCTCAACCTTCGGGACCGTTTGCCATGCGTCCCTTCTAGGGTCTACTATGTGAAACATTTTCTTAAATATAGGAGGTGGGGCAAAGGGTACACCTGGCTTCTCCCACTCCTTTTCCACTATGTTCGCTACCCTCTTAGGTATTGGAAAAGCGTCGTCGTGCACTGGGACCTCTAAAAATTTGTCCAATTTGCACAACTTCTCTGGTACTACCATGGAATCACAGTCATCCAGAGTAGCTAATACCTCCTTAAGCAAAGCGCGGAGATGTTCTAGCTTAAACTTAAATGCCACTAGATCAGGTTCTGCCTGTTGAGAAATTTTTCCTGAGTCTGAAATTTCACCCTCAGACAGCCCTTCCCTCACAGCCAATTCCGATTGATGTGAGGGTAAAATAGATAAGGCATCGTCAGCGTCTGATTGTTCATCCTTTTTATCTGTATTTAAAACTGAACAATCACGCTTTCTCTGAAAAACTGGCAGTTTGGATAAAAGATTTGCTATAGAATTATCCACTACTGCTGATAATTGTTGCATAGAAATAAGCACTGGCGCGCTAGGTGTCGCCTGCGCGGGCAAAGCTGGTGTAGACACAGAAGGAGAGGATGTAGAGCTATCCCCACTACCTTCATTAGATAAATCATCTTGGGCAACATTATGAAAAATAACAGAGCTGTCCTGATTTTGTTTGGACGCTATGGCGCAATTATCACAAACACTCGAAGGGGGAACCACATTTGTCTCTATACACACAGAACATAGGTTATCTGATGGAACAGACATGTTAAACAAATTTAGGCAGGCAAACAATGCAATAATTTAAACAAAAACGTTACTGTCTCTTTAAATAATAAAATGACACATTTATTTCTGAATGTTCAAAAAACTATGAAGGCAATATCCGATTTTTCTGAAATTTGGACCCCAGTGTCTTAATTCTTAGAAAGTATTGCACAGCAAATATGGAGACTCTAGCTCTTAAAACAAGCAAACCGGAGCTAATTGTTGGATTTAACCGTTTTTATACACCACAATCCCAGCTACAGCCTTGCTGCAGCTTTTTTACCTTCCTTAGGGGTCACCATTCACAGAAAAAAGCCTTTTGGAGTCACTTTCTGAACCACAGGACCCTCTCACATGAATCTGCATGCACTGCAGCTGAAGTGCCAAAATGAGGCTTCCTCCCTCAGCACACTAGAGTGAAGGGGCCTTCCTGACTAGATTTAGGTGTCTAAAACAAGCCAGATCAATAAAAAACGTTCCCAAGTGTATGTGAGCTTATAAAATATTTCAAATGGTATAATATTGTAATAAAAACCAATCGATTTAGCCCTGTCTACCAGCATAAAAAACAAAAAGGGGAAGCCCGTTATCTTTTTTGCTGAGGTGAAAGAAAAATGGCTTACAGTTTCCCCTGAGGGGAAAAATGACTGTCATCTAGCATTAGCCTGTGTTGTTAGAAGGAGACTAGTCATACCTGAAGCAGATGAGTCTGCAAACTGTTACCCCCAACTGAAGTTCTCTTGTTTCAACAGTCCTGTGTGGTAACAGTAATGGATTTTAGTTACTTGTGCTAAAATCATAGCCCTCTTAAACAGAAATCTTCATCACTTTTCTGTTATAGAATAAATAGTACAAGCCAGCACTATTTTAAAATAAACTCTTGATAGAAGAATAAAAAACTACAACTAACACCACAAACTCCTCGCCATCCCCGTGGTAGATGCTACTTGTTCAGAGCGGCAAGGAGAATGACTGGGGGGCGGAGCCAGAGGGGGAGCTATATGGACAGCTCTTGCTGTGTGCTCTCCTTGCCTTTCCCTGTGGGGGAGAACATTTCCCACAAGTAATGGATGACGCCGTGGACCGGACACACATATGTTGGAGAAACTGGCAGCTTGGATAGAAATGCCGCAAGGGAATTATCCATGACTGCTGCTAATTGTTGTAATGTAATAGGGGCCAATGCGCTAGAGGTACTAGGCATCGCTTGCACGGGCGTAACTAGTGTCGACACATGGGGAGAGGAAGGAGGACTATCCTCGTTACCTTCCGTTAAAGAATCATCTTGGGCTACATTTTTAAGTGTCACTGCATGGTCTTTAAAATGTTTAGATACCTTAGCACACTTTAAACACAAATGTAAAGGTGGTACCGCCATGGCTATTAAACACATAGAACAAGGTCTATCTGTAGGCTCAGACATGTTAAACCGACTTAGACAGCACTCAAATACAGTAAAATAAAAATTTTGAAAAAACGGTACTGTGCCTTTAAATAATAAAAAGCGCACACTTTTTTACTAAATCTCCAAAAATCATCCAATCTTTATGAAATTTTCACCATATGATCCTAATGCTTTGAAATGATTGCACAGTAAATTTCAAGTCAATTAACCCCTTACTGCCCAAACCGGAGCAAATTAAAGCTGGCAACCGGTTAGCAAACTACAGCACCATGCCACAGCCTCTGCTGTGGCCCTACCTTCCTTGGGGATTAGTTTTGATCGAAAATAAGCCTCTCTGAAGTCCTCAAGTAATCTCTGGACTCTTCACATGGAGCTGCATGAAGCTGTCTGTAAAATCAACTGCGCAACTGAGGCGCGAATTTCAGGCCCCCTCCCTCTTCACTCTGGAGTTGTGGGGCCTTCCCAAGCCAAAATAGGTGTCTAAATATATGCCATGCGGAATAAACCCCAAAAAGTGTTTCAAATGTAATATAAACTTGTATAAATATCAGATTTTTGTAAAAAAAATAATCGATTGCCCCTTAACAGTGTCCACCAGTGTTTTGAGCCCTTTCAAATAAGCCTTCCTTCTATACTAAGTCTCAGAATATGGCTTACCTTTCCCACATGGGGATTCTTGTCAGTCTTCTAGCATTACTAAGTCTTGACTAGAAAAAATGACTGAAACATACCTTAAAGCAGTTAAGCCTGCAAACTGTTCCCCCCAACTGAAGTTTTCTGGTACTCAACAGTCCTGTGTGGGAACAGCAATGGATTTTAGTTACAACATGCTAAAATCGTTATCCTCTCAGCAGAAATCTTCATCCCTTTCTGCCACAGAGTAAATAGTACAAACCGGCACTATTTTAAAATAAACTTTTGATTGAAGAAATAAAAACTACAAATCTAACACCACATTCACTTTACCATCCCGTGGAGATGCTACTTGTTAGAGCGGCAAAGAGAATGACTGGGGGGGGCGGAGCCTGAGGGGGAGCTATATGGACAGCTCTGCTGTGTGCTCTCTTTGCCACTTCCTGTAGGGAATGAGAATATCCCACAAGTAAGGATGAATCAGTGGACTGGATACACCATGTAAGAGAAATAGAGGCAGTTTTTTTTGTTTGGTGTTTGTACCTTGTTAGTATTTTTCACAGTAGTTCAATTGATTATAAACGGACTAGCAAGGTAATATGAAGGTAATACATCTATATTTGTATTAGATTTATTCTAATAAAAGGGAATTGATACATTTGTGCTGACCACTGTTTTCTGTGTCCATCTTTGACCTGCATACTCCACCAGGGACATATTATATATAAATTTATATTTACATTATGAAAAATAGTAAGGCAACATGCGTTTCTTCAGCAGATTTTTTTTTCTGCATGTTTTTTTCTGCATATTTATTGATAAGTTATAATCATCAGAAATGTATTATTAATATATGCCTTTGTCTAATGTAAAAGGGTCAGTATTATGCATTTACCTGCATCCATCTTTTGAGAAAATATTATGATTTTATGATTTGCTGTAACCATAGGTCCGCGTTAACAATAGTAATAACATATACTGACATATACATGTTAAATTATTTTGCAACAAGCATTTAGTTTTGTTGAGTAATGTAAATTCACAGCCAATAATCTATGTATCAAAATTTGGCTCTCACATATGTATAGATGTAATTCAGCACAGAACATACAGGTGAGCTGGTGAGGTCACTACCACATGATTGTTTTTAGCCAATTGAAGGGTATGTTTTAGTATATAAGGCAGAGCCACAGGTATAACCTATGCTACAATTACGGCACAATGCCTAAACGCGTCAGCAGGTAAAGGAGTACCCACCAGCAACTCCTGCTTCCTTTTCGTTTGTCACGTTTTAATGTATGTTCTAAGTTGTGGAATAAAGAGACTTTGATCAACGGTGCTCCTGTATCTCGTCAATGCTTTTTCACACTACAAATTTCCCAGTGAGCACAAATCGTGAAGTCTGTATCCAGTGTTGATTCGACACAAGCCACAGATCTGGTCGTTTGATTGGAACACCAAGTGTAAGTCACGCCCCCTTCAGAGAGTCGCTACACGGAGCTGAGAAGGTCACATGCTTACAACAGTTGGAGAAAGCCTTGCTGAAGGAGGGGAAAGGACTGCCCACAGGGTAGTTAGTCACCGCACAGTGGTTTTCCAGACTCGCGGAGCAGCTCCCTTAAGACCAACATTGGAATGCTTCCACAGTAAGTCCACTGTTTCCTCTGAACGGCAGAGCTGTGTTCTGTTAACCATTTCTCATATGCACTCACAAGGATTACCTCTGTACAAATAGGGGGTGACTCAAAGCTGCCATAGATTACATCAGTGACCCTTGACACTCACCCCTGGTGCTGCAACTCCATACACATTTGATTCAGACTAATATAGTGTAAACAATACTATACTATATATGTGTCATTCACAATAAATTGAACAGACAGCAAATAGATATGACTATCCAATATTCACATAAAGATGACATATAAAAGTTGACATTTGTAGTAGCACATTCAAGTACAGGCCTTCCGAAACCTCTGAGCTGCCCGGCAAGCTCCCCACTGATGAGCAGGATCTCTTCCTAATAGATGTGTTGGGGGAGATCTGTATTGGGAAGATGACACCTCACCAACACCTTGGATAAGAGCGGATGTGAAAGAGCTTGTAGCTTAATACAAACTCAAAGAACAGGAGTAAGCTAACAAAATTAATAAAACATTATTATATTGTTATTAACTTTAATAACTCTGCAGCGCCAAAATTAATGTAACAATATTATATAGTTTTTAACTTTAATAACTCTGCAGCGCCTGGGGAAAAACAGAATTTATGCTTACCTGATAAATTACTTTCTCTTGTGGTGTATCCAGTCCACGGATTCATCCTTTACTTGTGGGATATTCTCATTCCCTACAGGAAGTGGCAAAGGGAGCACACAGCAGAGCTGTCCATATAGCTCCCCCTCTAGCTCCACCCCCCAGTCATTCGACCAAAGGTTAGGAAGAAAAAGGAGAAACCATAGGGTGCAGTGGTGACTGTAGTTTAAACAAAATTTTTTTACCTGACTCAATTGCCAGGGCGGGCCGTGGACTGGATACACCACAAGAGAAAGTAATTTATCAGGTAAGCATGAATTCTGTTTTCTCTTGTAAGGTGTATCCAGTCCACGGATTCATCCTTTACTTGTGGGATACCAATACCAAAGCTTTAGGACACGGATGAAGGGAGGGAACAAGACAGGTAACCTTAAACGGTAGGCACCACTGCTTGCAAAACCTTTCTCCCAAAAATAGCCTCCGAAGAAGCAAAAAGTATTGAATTTGTAAAATTTGGAAAAAGTATGCAGTGAAGACCAAGTCGCTGCCTTACAAATCTGTTCAACAGAGGCTTCATTTTTAAAAGCCCATGTGGAAGCCACTGCTCTGTTAGAATGAGCAGTAATAGTTTCAGGAGGCTGCTGGCCAGCAGTCTCATAGGCCAAACGGATGATGCTTTTCAGCCAAAAGGAAAGAGAGGTAGCAGTCACTTTCTGACCTCTCCTCTTACCAGAATAGATAACAAACAGGGAAGATGTTTGTCTGAAATCCTTAGTTGCTTGTAAATAGAACTTTAAAGCACGAACTACATCAAGATTGTGTAAAAGACGTTCCTTCTTCGAAAAAGGATTAGGACACAAAGAAGGAACAACTATTTCCTGGTTAATATTCTTTAGGAAGAAAACCAGGATTGGTACGCAAAACTACCTTATCTGCGTGGAACACCAGGTAAGGTGAATCACACTGTAAGGCAGATAATTCTGAGACTCTCCGAGCAGAAGAGATAGCTACCAAAAACAAAACTTTCCAAGATAACAACTTAATATCTATGGAATGTAAAGGTTCAAACTGAACCCCTTGAAGAACTGAAAGAACTAGATTTAGACTCCATGGCGGAGCCACGGGTTTATAAACAGGCTTGATTCTGACTAAAGCCTGAGTAAACGCTTGAACGTCTGCTACCTCTGCCAGACGCTTGTGTAAAAGGATAGACAGAGCAGATATCTGTCCTTTTAAGGAACTAGCTGACAATCCTTTCTCCAATCCTTCTTGGAGGAAAGACAATATCCTGGGAATCCTAATCTTACTCCACGAGTAACCCTTGGATTCACACCAACAAAGATATTTCCGCCATATCTTATGGTAGATTTTCCTGGTGACAGGCTTTCTAGCCTGAATCAGAGTATCTATAACTGACTCAGAGAAACCACGCTTTGATAGAATTAAGCGTTCAATCTCCAAGCAGTCAGACTCAGAGAAATTAGATTTGGATGCTTGAACGGACCCTGTATTAGAAGATCCTGCCTCATTGGCAGTGTCCATGGTGGGACAGATGACATGTCCACTAGGTCTGCATACCAAGTCCTGTGTGGCCACGCAGGCGCTATCAGAATCACTGAAGCCTTCTCCTGCTTGATTCTGGCGACCAGACGAGGGAGAAGAGGAAACGGTGGAAAAACATAAGCCAGATTGAAGGACCAAGGCGCTGCTAGAGCATCTATCAATACCGCCTTGGGATCCCGGGACCTGGACCCGTAGAGAGGAAGTTTGGTGTTCTGACGGGACGCCATCAGATCCAACTCTGGAGTGCCCCATAGCTAAGTCAGCTGGGCAAACACCTCCGGGTGGAATTCCCACTCCCCCGGGTGAAAAGTCTGACGACTTAGAAAATCCGGCTCCCAGTTGTCTACTCCTGGGATGTGAATTGCTGAGAGATGGCAGGAGTGATCCTCCGCCCACCTGATTATTTTGGTTACTTCCGTCATCGCTAGGGAACTCTTTGTTCCCCCCTGATGATTGACGTAAGCTACAGTCGTGATGTTGTCCGACTGAAATCTGATGAATTTGGCCGCAGCTAGTTGAGGCCATGCCTGAAGAGCGTTGAATATCGCCCTCAGTTCCAAAATGTTTATCGGGAGAAGAGTTTCTTCCCGAGACCATAAGCCCTGAGCTTTCAGGGAGTCCCAGACCGCACCCCTGCCTAACAGACTGGCGTCGGTCGTTACAATGATCCACTCTGGCCTGCGGAAACGTATTCCCTGAGACAGGTGATCCTGAGACAACCACCAGAGAAGAGAATCTCTGGTCTCCTGGTCCAACTGAATTTGAGGAGACAAATCTGCATAATCCCCATTCCACTGTTTGAGCATGCATAGTTGCAGTGGTCTGAGGTGTATCCGAGCAAAAGGGACTATGTCCATTGCTGCTACCATTAATCTGATTGTCTCCATGGAATGAAGAACTCGGCAAGTAGTTAAGAGTTTTAATTTTCTGACCTCCGTCAGAAATATTTTCATTTCTACCGAGTCTATTAGAGTCCCTAGGAAGGGAACCCTTGTGAGAGGGGAAAGAGAACTCTTTTTGATGTTCACCTTCCACCCATGAGACCTCAGAAAGGCCAATACAATCTCTGTGTGAGACTTGGCTCTTTGGAAAGACGGCGCTTGAATTAAGATGTCGTCTAGGTAAGGCGCCACTGCTATGCCTCACGGTCTTAGAACCGCCAGGAGGGACCCTAGCACCTTTGTGAAAATTCTGGGAGCAGTGGCTAAGCCGAAGAGAAGAGCCACAAACTGGTAATGCTTGTCCAGAAAAGCGAACCTGAGAAACTGTTGATGATCATTGTGGATAGGAATGTGTAGGTATGCATCCTTTAGATCCACGGTAGTCATATATTGACCTTCCTGGATCATTGGTAAGATTGTCCGAATGGTCTCCATTTTGAATGATGGGACTCTGAGGAATCTGTTTAGAATTTTTAGATCCAGGATGGTTCTGAAAGTTCCCTCTTTTTTGGGAACCACAAACAGGTTTGAGTAAAAACCCAACCCTTGTTCCGCAATTGGAACTGGGTGGATCACTCCCATTGTATGTAGATCTTCTACACAGCGTAAGAACGCCTCTTTCTTTGTCTGATCTGTAGACAGACCCTGAGAGAGACCCTAATGCTTAGAGCCGGCAAAGAGAATGACTGGGGGGTGGAGCTAGAGGGGGAGCTATATGGACAGCTCTGCTGTGTGCTCTCTTTGCCACTTCCTGTAGGGAAGGAGAATATCCCACAAGTAAAGGATGAATCCGTGGACTGGATACACCTTACAAGAGAAAAAAGAAATAGGAATGACTGTCAGATTTATTTATTTATTTATCAACCTTTTTTAGCTTTTATATGCTGATAATTATTTAGAGGTTTAGCTCACCAGAACCTCTCTTTTTTCATTGTTTCAGTTTTATGGCCCCACAAACTAAAAGTCATAATTTATGTTTTCCTTCTTAATATGGGAAGAGTCCACAGCTGCATTCCTTACTTGTGGGAAACATATACCCAAGCTCTAGAGTACACGGAATGCTAACGGGAGGAAAAAACAAAAAAAGAGAGGCGGACCCTAATCTGAGGGCACCACAGCCTGCAAAACCTTTTCTCCCAAAGGCTGCTTCAGCAGAAGCAAAAAAACATCAAACTTGTAAAATTTGGAAAAAGTTTGTAAGGAGGACCAGGTATCCTGTGACGAAAGGCAAAGAATGGCTGGGTTTATGAGGAAGTGTGTGTGTGTGTGGGGGGGGGGGGGTATTTAAGCCTTTGGCTGGTGTGTCTTTGCCTCCTCCTGGTGGCCAGGTTCAGTAAGGAATGAAGCTGTGGACTCTTCCCATATTAAGAAGGAAAGTGTCAGCAGGAGGGATGAACAGCAAAAGGTTAGAATGCAACTTTACGTAAAGCTGCCACTGGACATTTATAGAAAATATTTTTGAGTCTTTCATAGCCATTCATTTATTTGCAGCCCTTAAAAGGACAATATACACTAGATTTTTTTTAGCATAAATGTTTTGTAGATGATCCATTCCTATAGCCCATCTGGGAGTGTTATTGTAACAATTTATAGTTTTGCACATTTTTTAATAACATTCTCCTAACAAAGCCCCAAAGTATCAGATATAGACACAAATCTACAGACTCCTGCTTTCTTCTGTTTGTGTAATGGGTCTTTTCATATGCAGGGGAGGGGAAAGGGTCTGCACTTCCTGCTATCTCAGGCCCTTTCAGTGTATGTCTCAGCCTAACCTCATCAACAGTGCTAAACTAGGAGCTTCCAAGTAAGTTTTTAAAAGGTTTTATACTGGATTTTTAGATCAGTATCTGTGCATATTCTTCTTAGTAGTAATGTATTACATGCAGTTATATAAATATTGATGTATACAGTCCCTTTAAAAAAAAAAAAATGTTGGTCTGCAACCCCCGTATGTTAGACAGTTATCAAAAAAGTTACTGACTTTTGCATTGCTGCACTGCTTCTACATACATAGTAATACTGCAATCATTAACCATTTCAGTCAAGTTCTGAATTTTGCTTAGTTAGTTTGACAGACTTACAAAACTTCCACCTACACAAGAAGAGCAGCTCTCATATAGCCTAGCACTTAACAGATGAAGATTCATAATCCGAGTAAGCAAAGCTCTATACAGGTGGCCCTCGTTTTACAACGGTTCAATTTACACCGTTTCAGAATAACAACCTTTTTTTCCCCAGTCATGTGACTGCTATTGAAAAGCATTGAGAAGCAGTGCATTTATTAAAATAGCCAGTAGGTGGAGCTGTCCGCTTGTGTTGCAGCAAAGCCAAGCAAACTGAAATTAATCAGTTTAACCAGACCTGAGCTATCGAGCTGCTTGGAAAGGAACAAGATCTTCCTGTCTATAAATCAGTCCAGATTGGAATGCATAGAAAGAACTGTTTGCAGAAAAATGCAAGTGAAGTCTGTGTTGTGTGATTTTATTATGTTTATAATGCTGTTTAGCAAACGTTTTTGTTCATTTAACTTAGTTTAATTATATATTCTGTGTTGTGTGATTATTTTATTTAACTCCAAAAACTAATACAGATTTCAAAATAAACCACCATTGTAACAGTGTGCAGAAACAAAATGTCAAAACTGTATATTTATTGCACTCATGGTTAAAAGGGACAGCATCACAAATTTGGTGAAGTAGCTAATTGTAGGCTATAAAAATGTACAAAAAGGAAAAATAAAGACATATACACGGACACATTTTATCATATTCATCAACAAATTAAAACAAAGAACCCGACTATCAAGTTGTGATACCAAACAAGAGTGGACCAATTGAATAGGCACAGGGTAAAGTGAACATAGTATAAAGTGAACAAAGTATACACCCCATACACAAAAAAGAGGAAAAAAGGAGACAAGAAATAGGGGGGGAGAGATTGAGAAAAACAAATTATGCTTACCTGATCATTTCATTTCCATCTGTATGAGGAGAGTACACGGCTTCATTCACCACTTGTGGGAAATACAGAACCTGGCCACCAGCAGGAGGCAAAGACACCCCAGTCAAAGATTTAAATACCTCCCCCACTCCCCTCATCCCCCATTCATTCTGCCGAGGGAACCAGGAACAGTAGGAGAAATATCAGGGTATAAATGGTGCCAGAAGAAAAAGAAAAGAAATTTAGGTCCGCTTAACTGGGAACTGGTCGGGGGCTTAGGGAGAAAGCCCAACCCAGTGCGAAGAACAGCTTTATCAGCATGAAAAACTAGGTAAGGAGGCTCACATTGCAAGGCTGCCATCTCAGAGACTCTGAGTCCCAAAGCAATAGCCAGTAGAAAAAGAACCTTCCAAGACAGTAATTTAATGTCAACCGAATGCATGGGCTCAAACAGAGCCCTCTGAAAAACTTTAAGAACCAGATTTAAACTCCAAGGAGGATTGGAATGTCAAACACAGGCCTGATTATAGACAGAGCCTGAACAAAAGACAATATCAGGAAGCTGAGCGAGCTTCCTGTGTAACACAGAGCCGAAATCTGTCCCTTTAAGGAACTGGCGGCAAGTCCCTTCTCCAAACCATCCTGGAGGAAGAAAAGGATCCTGGATACCTTGACCTTATGCCAGGAATACCCACAAGCCTCACACCAAAATTAGTAGGTCCTCCACACCTTATGATAAATGCGGCAGGTGATCAGCATCCTGACTTGAATGAGAGTATCAATCACACTCTCAGAAAATCCTCTCTTGGCAAGGACTAAGTGTTCAATCACCATGCAGTCAGCCTCAGAGAATCTAGATGGTGATGCACAAAGGGACCCTGTACCAACATATCTCTGTGACAGGGTAACTATCAGGCATCAGTTCTGCCTGGGGATCCATGGACCGCGACTCATATCTGGGTAACTTGAGGTTGAGTCTGGACGCCATGAGATCTATCTCCAGTGTCCCCCATCTGTTGCAAATCTCCGCAAACACCTCGGGATGAAGAGACCATTCCCCCGGATGAAACTATTGTCTGATGAGAGAATCTGCTTCCCAGTTTTCTACACCCGGAATTTGGATCGCTAACAGCGAAAAGTTGTGCGTCTCCGCCCATTCCAGAATCCGAGATACTTCCCTCATGGCTAGGGAGCTTCTCATTCCACCCTGATGGTTCAGGTAAGCCACCGAGGTAATGACAGAGCCACCAAGAGAGGAATTCTCTTGACCGGTTGTCCAGAGAAACCTGTTGGGATAGATCCGAGTGATCGCCGTTCCATTGCCTCAGCATGCATACTTGAAGAGGTCTGAGATGGAACGACATCTATGCTGGATACCATGAGCCCAATCACATCCATACACCGGGCCACAGATGGCCTTGAAGAGGTCTGAAGGGCAAGACAGCTGGAGGCAATTTTGCAACAACTTTGGTCTGTCAGGAATATCTTCATGGATATGGAGTCTATTATTATGCCGAGGAACTCCACTCTGGTACTGGGTACCAGAGAACTCTTTCCTGAGTATATTTTCTATCCATGAGATCAAAGAAGAAGAGCTCTCGATTGGTCCTCTGCCAGCCGGCTGGACGGAGCCTGACCAGGATGTCGTCCAGATAAGGCGCTACTGCAATACTCGGTCTCGCCACCGCGAGCAGAGCTTCCAGAATATTTGTAAAGACTCTTGGAGCAGTAATTAGATCGAATGGTAGAGCTACAAACTGGAAGTGTTGGTCCAGAAAGGAGAATCTTTGTATTGGCACATGAAGGCAAGCGTCCTTCAAGTCCATCATAGTCATAAACTGTCCCTCATGAACTAAGGGCAGAATAGACCTTATTGCCTCCATCTTGAACGATGGGACCGACAGAAACTTGTTTAAGCACTTTAGGTCTAGAATCGGGCGAAAAATACCCTCCTTCTTTGGGACCACGAAAAGGTTTGAATAGTATCCTAGACCTCTTTCTGCTAGAGGTACTGGTACAATTACTCCTAAAGAGGAGAGATCCCTCACGCACTCTAGAAAGGCATCTCGTTTCTCTGGTCTTGACGATAGATTTGACAAGAGGAATCTGCCCCTGGGAGGGTGAGATTTGAAAACTATCCTGTAACCCTGGGCAATGACCCCAAGAATCCTGAATGTTTCTCATCCAAGCCTCCGTGAAAAGTGATGGTCTGCCCCCTGCACGATCCAGAGACGGATCGGGGGCCGCCCCTTCATCCCGATTTTGTCTCGGTGGGTTTCTTGTTCTGCTTGGCTTTATTTCAAGACTGGGATGGTTTCCAAGATCCCTTGGACTGCTCAGGCTTTGCGGGAGGCTGCTGTCTATGGGACTTGTCCAAACCAAAGGGACGAAAGTTAGGGCCCTTAGGCTTCTTCTTATCCTGCAGTAGAAAGGAACCCTTGCCCCCCATGACCGTGAATATGATAGAGTCCAGGAATGGACAGAAAAGAACCTTAACCTTAAATGGAAGGGAGAGTAATCTAGATTTGAACATCATGTCAGTAGACCACGACTTCAACCACAGAGCCCTCCGGGCCAGAACAAAAAAGCCTGGTGTCTTAGCATTCAAGCAAATAATCTGCATATTTGCATCACAGATAAACGAATTAGCTACCCTAAGGGCCTTAATTCTTTCCTGTATCTCATCGAGGAGAGTTTTCACCTCAATCATATCGGACAGAGTCACATCAATAGGTAGCGGCTCCCGCCACCGCAGCGACCGCTGCTGCAGGCTGAAATAAGAACCCTATGTGCTAACACATCTTTCTTAACAGGGTCTCTAATTTCTTATCCATGGGCTCCTTAAACGACGAACTATCCTCGAGTGGGATAGTGATTCACTTAGCGAGCGTGGAGATAGTTCCATCCACCTTAGGGAGAGACCCCCACAATTCTAGCTGAGAGTCCGGAACCGGTAACAATTTCTTAAATTATGAAGGAGGGGAGAAAGAAGATCCATGTCTCTCCCATTCATTCTTAATATTTGCCATCTTTACGGGAACCGGGAAAGTCTGGGGCACTACCCTGTTGTCGTAAACTTTATCAAGCTTAGGAATAGAAGGTTCCTCTGGTAACTTCGGTTCCGGAACCTCTAGGGTAGCCAGCACCTCCTTTAATAAAAAAAAGTGTAAGTGCACAATCCTAAAACTAAAGTCTGGTTCCTCCGGCAGCCAGAGGTTTAGAGGCCGCAGATTCCGACCCAGAGAGAGAGGCCTCCGAAGTATCGGAATATTCTTCATCGGCGGATAATCTATTCTCATATACATCCAACGAAGTAGATGACCCCTGGGAAGGATAGCAATGTTTAATCTTTCGTTTGCTCTTAGCAGGGCGAGGTAAAGCACTGAAGACCGCAGACACCGCCGTTTGCAACTGGTCAGCAAAATCTGGCAGCCACAGGGCCTCTCACGCAGGAGGATTAGTAGTGCACTGGGGAGCTGGATGTGTAATCGGAGATGATTGTAGGGAACGCACCTCGCGGGACGGAGACCCCTCAAAGGTGGACGGCTCAGTGGTACTAAACATCTTGTTCTTTTTAGATATCACTATTTTATCAAGGCATGTGGAACATAGTTGAGCAGGCGGGTATACCGTAGCCTCCTCACAATAAAAATACAGGCATTAGATTTAGGAAAAGAGGGAGTACCCACTAACGTATCAGAGTCCTCCATAGCTTGCGCCTGTAATATAGGCTATAGAAAAAATAAATGGCACCTTAATACCCCAATGGCCGGGGCACTCACCACCTCCTATGGCCCAGGCCCACAGAGAAACTGCTGTGTCTCCTGTAACCGACGGTCAGGAAAAAGGAAAATAATGAGTCCACACCCGGTCACATGGAGTGACAGCAGGACCGCCCATGCAGCAGAGAAAAAACGCACCAAACTAAACAGGCTGCACAGTTAATCAAAAGAAAAGAAGAACCTGACTGCTAACACATTGCGAGAGCCAAATCTCACATGTCACAGCAAAACAACACAATAACGCAATTATGTATAAATCCCCCCCTGTTCAATAATCCCCTTCCGGAGATATTAACTCTTGATTCTATACAGATAAAAGGAGTCACACTGTGACCCTGTATTTCTTGCGTTCTCATAAATGTATAAAAAAATGAAACAATCTTACCAGAATCTATGCCGTGGAACAGGAACAAGGTCTCTCAAGTTTGACATTGCTGTAGCATCGCTCCTGACATGGACTTGAGTGGAAGAAAGCAGGCAGTGAAACTCATCAACACTGATTGCTTAAGGAGCTGTTAATACGAGTCTGGATGGTTTCGCAGAAAGACTCTCCCTGCATCTACAGACCCTAACATTCGTCAATGCTCTCACCGAGAGACTGACAAGACTACTTAAAACTCCAGTCCCATTTTGAAGAGTACTACCCTCCATAAGAGACTATTCTGAATCTTCCAACACTTCTCTGCCATCCTCTTATGAGGAAAGGCAAAGAATGACTGGTGGATGAGGGGAGTGGGGGACGTATTTGAGCCTTTGGTTGGGGTGTCTTTGCCTCTTCCTGGTGGCCAAGTTCTGTATTTCCCACAAGTAATGAATGAAGTCGTGGACTCTCCTTATATTAAGATGGAAAAGAGCGCGCAAGAGCGAGAAAACAGAGAGCGAGAAAACAGAGCGCGCGAGAGCGAGAAAACAGAGAGCGAGAAAACAGAGGGCGCGAGAGCGAGGAAACAGAGGGCGCGAGAGCGAGGAAACAGAGCGCGCGACAGCGAGGAAACAGAGCGCGCGACAGCGAGGAAACAGAGCGCGCGACAGCGAGGAAACAGAGCGCGCGACAGCGAGGAAACAGAGCGCGCGACAGCGAGGAAACAGAGCGCGCGACAGCGAGGAAACAGAGCGCGCGAGAGCGAGGAAACAGAGCGCGCGAGAGCTCGAGGAAAACAAATTATGCTTACCAAATAATTTCCTTTTCTTCCGTGGGAAAGAGTCCACAGCCGCATTCATTACTTATGGGAAATAAGAACCTGGCCACCAGGAGGAAGCAAAGACCCACCAGCCAAAAGGCATAAATACTCCTCCCACTTCCCCTATCCCCCAGTCATTCAGCCGAGGAACAAGGAACAGTGGAAGAAGCATCAAGGTGAAAAGGTGCCAAAAGATAAAAATAACACCTCAAAAAAATGGGCGGAGGGGCTGTGGACTCTTTCACACAGAAGAAAAGGAAATTATCAGGTAAGCATAATTTATGTTTTTCTTCCTAATGGGAAAGAGTCCACATCCGCATTCATTACTTATGGGAAATTTATACCCAAGCCAAAGAGGACACAGAATGCCAAAACGGGAGGGTAAGAGGCGGACCAATAAAGGCACCCACCTAAAAACAGATTCCCAAGAAACACAAAGTTCCAGTTCGTCCGAAACAGGGAACGAAAAACATTTTGCAAAAAGCGGTCCCAGAGACACAAATCTATCAACAGTCCAAAGAACCTATATAAAACCAAGACTGGGCCCACCGAGAGCACCGACCTCCAGGATAGCATCTGACAGGGGCAACAACCCCGCCACAGCCCCTCAATCAAGCAAGGGACCCCAACTAAAAATTCCCAGAGGGAAGATACAAGACAGAGAAGGAACACCGCCCAGGGTGACAAGGAGACAACCCTAAGCCACTCAGTAGGCTACGCCCGAACAAACAAATCTAAAAACCAGCAAACGCCAAAACAGTGAGACAACAGGGACATACGTCAAAAAATAAACGAGGACGTGAAGGAAAAACCCTCACCCCAGAGAGCAGGTGAAAACAGAGTCCCACACCCCAGACCACAAGAGACTGAGGACGTGTCACAAGCAAGGAAAAATTTCAGCAGTCAGAGAAAAACACAGGAGACAGAAAAAAGGATGATAAAAACCAGTGGCACAAAAATAAGCAGAGCCACCATCCGAAAACAAATACGAAACATCCTGCTCCTGCGTAACTGAAACAGCGCAGACCAACACTACGCCACTATACCGCAGAACATCCTTCCTAAATTAACTTCCTGAGCAAGAAGATCCCTGTAGACAACAGCAACCCTCTGCAAGCTGGGTAGTAAAACTAACCGTATGCCAAATTAGTTGACCAATAGAAACCATCCCTTACACAAAAGTAAGGGAAGAACCACCCGGCATGCTTGAGAAAAGCGACCAGATCCCGGGAAAAAAACCCTGAAATCTGAGAACACAACCCCTAAGGGGCAAGCCCGCAGGAAACAGATAGAAAATAGCAAATAATCGCAGCTGAGTACAAACTCAGGGACTGCAACCTGCTAGACAGACAAACTAACCACCAAGCCACCTGGGCTCAATAGCTTACCAGCAGACAAAGAAAAATGACTGCAGCCGTTTCTCAACAGTAAAGCTTCCACTTACTTTGCAGCGAAGCTGATCCAAGAGAGACAAGAGTCCCTCAGGAAAAACCGCAAGACAGGGAGCACGTGTCCCCAGGACACCCAAACAATCAAAAAATGATTGCAGAGGCACAGAACGCCCAAAGTGTTGAGTGAACAGCGCAAATCCTAGGACCGAAAGGAATCCAGACCTCTCAGAACCCAACAAAAGGGCCAAGACTGAGAGCAACCGCTCGAGCCCCCTTAACACAAGCAACAAGGCGACCAACAAGTCCAACCCATGCACCATGAACAAGTCTGCAGAAGGTAGAGACAATGGGGACAGATGACAAACCAAGCTAGAACTAGACGCGAAAGAGGAATGGGAAAAGGAACCCCCTTACAATAAAGCCCAGAGCTCATCCTCCACCAAGGTATAAAACCAAAATTACCCTAGACTCCCTAAAAGGAAGACAATAGGACCCGTCCTGACCCAACCCCAATCCTAGGGGCATAACAGGAACATACAGATAGGACAAAGAGCTAGACTACTCCAACCCTAGACACTCCCCCGAGATCCACGATGGATTCATAAAAGGAGGAAACCAGACTTCCATAAGTCAACGCCCAAGGCAACAGGCCCCAAGCCGACCAGAGGTAGGCTATCTCAATGAGGAAAAAGGAACCTCAAAGCAAATCCAAGATGACAAGAGATACTGAGAACGACACTCACAGCACAAGTCCATAAGGGAAAAACCCTTAACCAGTAGCCCCGACCGAGCCCATCACGGGCCCAAAACCCCAAGGGGCGATAAAGACGACCAGGACACCAGTGACATCCAAAATCCCATAAGAACCTAAAAGCTCACGGGGCGGAGGTAAAAGACATTAGCCCCCTCCGCACAGTAGCCTAAACTACACAATGGCAAAGACTCAAGGAGAACCATCAACAGTAGCTCAAAAGGGCATAACCGCTCCACACGGTAAGGATCAGGGACGCAAAGGGACACGGTGGGACACCACCGGTCCCAACGTCGGGTGCAGACTGACACGGAGAGTGCTTCCGACATCCAGACCCAAAGGTCCAGAAGAATAGTATTTTGTTTTTTTCCAAAAACAAATAGCTGAACAAGCAGTAGGTACCAGGCATGCCCAACATGCGTCACTCACAAGTAACAAGTCACACTCAAAACTTTGGAAAAAATCCGGGAACAACTTCCGTAGAAGAACTTGAATCAAGCAATCCCAGAATCCCCATAGGGAAAAATGAAAGAAAAGTAATCCGAACCGGATAAAAAAAAACAAAAAAACAAGGGCACCTGCAGGCATCCACCCAGAAAACGCAACCTCCCGAAACAAAAATACTGGGAAAGCTCACAGTAGACCAACTGGGGAGACACACATCCCCACTAGTCTATCTTGAAGAACCTTGTGAGAACCAAGACGAACCATAAAGGGAATGATCCCCCAATAAATCAAAAGTTCGTCTTAATAGAACACAGCGCCGCACGATCCTATAACAAAATGAACAGCATGGGGGAACAAACACCCCCAGGGGGGGGGGAATATTATAGTGCAATTCACGGTCTGAACGCCCAGAATAGGCACATAAATGCAAGGAAACTTCAGGGTTCTGCAATCGAACAAGCGCCATTAAGATATTAAAATGCAAATGCCCCGCCAACTCTGGGGGAAACAATCCACCCTGCGCGGAGGGATCAGTAACATCAGGGACCTCAAAAGTAAAAGGAGTATGCGAGTGGTAAGGCGCCTCCTGAGGAGCAGAGCCCCCAGAGGCTGATGGCTCAGAAGGCCCAGGGTCCCCCGAGCCCGAGGAACCCAGTAAACTATCCAGGCACGAGAGACAAGATTGGCAGACTTGCGATAACACGGCCAAATTACGGTCCTCATCCGAGGGCCTCTCAGAATTACAATCCTCATCCGAGGACGATTCGGAATCGGATATAAAAATAGTCCTGGCATTGGAATACTCTATGGCTTAAGACTGTGCAAGATAAACAGATATTGGAAAAAAGCGACTGGCACCCGACACCAATGGCTGGGGGCACTAACCAAATCCGATGACCAGACCTCAGCGGAGCAGACTCTTTCAACCATCGCCACAAAGTCAGGAATATGTGCCACATGGGCAAGTGTCTCGGCCACAGAGCCCCTATGCACATACACAAGCAGGTTGAATAACATAAAACATGACAAAAATTAAACCCTTACCCGTTCACTATCCACCCTAAGGAGAAATAATCCCGTGATTCCCAGATCGGAGCAAAAGGTGCCTTAGCGAGGCCCGTACATGACTGTCATAATAATCACATTACAGAAAACGGAATAAAATGAAACGATCTTACCAGAATCTACGCCGTGGAACAGGAACACGGCCCTTTAAGTGTGACGAATAGTAGCATCGCCTCCGTCATGGACTTGAGAGAAGACAGCATGTAGCGAAGCGAAGTTCGGCAACACCAAGTGCTGAAAACGGAGTTGTGAACACGAGTCAGGATGGTGTTGCAGGGGAAGTTCCCACTGCATCTCCGGACTCTCACATTCGCCCAAGCCCTCCACGAGAGACTGACAGGACTACTTAAAACTCACGTCCCATGTCGAAGGGTAGCACCCTCCATAAGAGACATGAAAATAAAATAAAAGTAAAATAATTTTAAAGAAAACTTCTGACACATCTCTGCCAACCTCCTGGGACAAAAGGCAAAGAATGACTGGGGGATAGGGGAAGTGAGAGGAGTATTTATGCCTTTTGGCTGGTGGGTGTTGCCTCCTCCTGGTGGACAGGTTCTTATTTCCCATAAGTAATGAATGAGGCTGTGACTCTTTCCCATTAGGAAGAAAAAGAGGGCAAGAGCGATAAAAAGAGGGCAAGAGTGAGAAAAAGAGGGCAAGAGCGAGAGACAAAGAGCGCGTGGAAAAAAATAAGCGCAAGAGCGAAGAAAAAAAAGAGCGCAAGAGCGAGAAAAAAAAAAAAAAAAAAGAGCATGGCTGGAAATATCTTAATATAGTTTATCAAACAAGGGAAAGAGTATTATTCAGAAGAGGAAACATGTACCACATCACTCAATGCCAAATAAATAAGCCATGTGTGTTAAACCAAATCAGAATCAGTGAGAGAACAAAGAATAATATTTCCTAGAATACTGAAAAAGAAAACAGAAACCGAGAAACAAAAATTAATATTAAATAAAAAAGCACAGGGCTATTAAAACTCCCTTATTTCCAGGGATCTCCCTTATTTGCCCAACTTTTCTTTTTTCTTTTTTTACACAGTCTCCCTGTGCTTGTTAGCAGAAAAACAAATTATGCATACCTGATAAATTTGTTTCCATCGTGGGGAGGAGAGTCAAAGGCTTCATTCATCACTTGTGGGAATTAAGAACCTGGCCACCAGGAGGAGGCAAAGACACCCCAGCCAAAGGCTTAAATAGCTCCCCCCCCCCCCTTGCCCTCATCCCCAGTCATTCTGCCAAGGTAACAAGGAACAGTAGGAGAAATATAAGGGTATAAATGGTGCCAGAAGAACCAAACTAAATTTATATCCGCCCACTGGAGCAATGGGTGGGAGCCATGGACTCTCCTCCCCACGATGGAAACAAAATTATCAGGTAAGTATAATTTATGTTTTCCATCTAAAGGGGAGGAGAGTCCACAGCTTCATTCATTACTTGTGGGAATACCAAAGCTCTAGAGGACACTGAATGAAAAAACAGGAGGGCAAAAGAAGGTGGACCCTAATCTGAGGGCACCACAGCCTGTAACACTTTTCTCCCAAAAACTGCTTCCGCCGAAGCAAAAACATCAAATTTGTAAAATATTTATAAAGGTATGTAAGGAGGACCAGGTAGCCGCCTTACAAATCTATTTCATAGAGGCCTCATTGTTGAAGGCCCAAGAAGAAGCCATAGCTCTAGTCGAATGAGCCGTGATCCTCAGCCACATGCTCCTCAACCAAAACGTCAAAAGTTGAAGAAGTCTTCTGCCCCTTGCGCTTTCCTGCATACACCACAAAAAGAGATAAAGATTGTCTGAAATCCTTCGTAGCCTGAAGATAAAACTTCAAGGCTCGAACCACGTCCAAATTATGAAGTAACCTCTCCTTAGGAGAAGAGGGGTTAGGACACAAAGAAGGAAGGAACAACTATTTCCAGATTGATGTTACGGTTAGACACAGTGCAAAGAACAGCCTTATCGGCGTGAAAAAACAAATAAGGAGGCTCAAATCGCAAGGCCGCCAACTCAGACTCTGCGAGCCGATGCAATAGCCAACAGAAAAAGAACCTTCCAGGAAAGAATCTTAAATGTCAATAGAGTGTATAGGTTCAAACGGAACCCTCTGCAACACCTTCAGAACCAAGTTCAAGCTCCAAGGAGGAGCGGACTGTCTAAAAACAGGCCTGATTCTAGACAGAGCCTGAACAAAAGACTGAATATCAGGAAGCTCAGCGAGCCTCTTGTGCAACAAAACAGATAAAGCCGAAATCTATCATTTCAAGGAACTGGGGGATTACCCCTTCTCCAGGTCATCCTAGAGAAAGGACAGAATCCTATATACCTTAAAGGGACAGTCTAGGCCAAAAAAAAAAAAAAAACTTTCATGATTCAAATAGAGCATGTAATTTTAAACAATTTTCCAATTTACTTTTATCACCAATTTTGCTTTGTTCTCTTGGTATTCTTAGTTGAAAGCTTAACCTAGGAGGTTCATATGCTAATTTCTTAGACGTTGAAGGCCACCTCTTTTCAGAATGCATTTCAACAGTTTTTCACCACTACAGAGTGTTAGTTCATGTATTTCATATAGATAACACTGTGCTCGTGCACGTGACGTTATCTGGGAGCAGGCACTGATTGGGTAAACTGCAAGTCTGTCAAAAGAACTGAAATAAAGGGGCAGTTTGCAGAGGCTTAGATACAAGATAATCAGAGTTTAAAAGTATATTAATATAACTGTGTTGGTTATGCAAAACTGGGGAATGGGTAATAAAGGGATTATCTATCTTTTAAAACAATAAAAATTCTGGTGTAGACTGTCCCTTTAACCTTGTGCCAAGGATATACATGCTTCTCACACTAGGACAAGTAAGTTCTCCACACCTTATGATAGATGCGACAAGTGACCGGCTTCCTAGCCTGAACAAGAGTATCAATCACTCTCTCAGAAAATACTCTCCTGGCCAAGACTAAGCATTCAATCTCCACGCAGTCAGCCTCAGAGAATCTAGATTGTAACATTGAAAGGGACCCTGTACCAACAGATCCTTGCGATAGGGTAACCTCCATAGAGGAGATGACATCCCCACCAGATCCGCAAACCACGTCCTCCGCGGCCATGACTGAGCAATCAGAATCGCCTAAGGTTGCTCCTGCTTGATGCGGGCCACTACACGAGGAAGAAGTGGCAACGGTAGAAAAATGTAAACTAGGTTGAACCCCCAAGGCACTGCTAAAGCGTCTATCAGCTCTGCCTGGGGATCCCTGGACCGCGAGCCATATCTGAGTAACTTGCAAATGAGTCTGGACGCCATGAGATCTATATCTGGCGTCCCCCATTTGAGACAAATCTCCACAAACATCTCGGGATGAAGAGACCATTCCCCGGATGGAAGGATAGCCTGCTGAGAAAATCCGCTTCCCAGTTGTCCACACCCGGAATGTGGAATGCTAAGAGCGAGTAGCTTTGGGCCTCTGCCCATTCCAGTATCCGAGAAACCTCCCTCATTGCCAGAAAGCTTCTCGTCCCCCCTGGTGGTTGATGTAAGCCACAGAGGTAATGTCTGTCTGGAACCTGATGAAGTTGAACGACCCCAGGAGAGGCCACGCCTTCAGAGTATTATAGATCGCTCGAAGTTACAGAATATTGATCGGAAGGAGAAATTCCTCTCGAGACCACTTTCCCTGTGCCATCCTGGCACCCCAAACAGCACCCCACCCTGCTAGACTCGCATCCGTGGTCACAATCTCCCAAGATGGTCGCAGGAAGGATGTCCCCTGGGACAGTTGTGGATGAATCCACCAAGAAAGGGAATCCCTCGTCCGAACATCCAGAGAAATCTGTTAGGATAGATCTAAATGATTGCCGTTCCACTGACTCAACACAGCTGAAGAGGTCTGAGATGGAACCTGGCGAATAACATTGCTGCTGGACACCATGAGCCTGATAACCTCCATACTCTGAGCCACAGAGGGACTGGAGAAGGACTGAAGGGCAAGACAGGTAGACACAATCTTCCTGCGCCGCTGATCTGTGAGAAATATCTTCATGGATATAGAATCTTTTATCGTCCCCAGAAACTCCACCCTGTTGCTGGGAATCAGAGAGCTCTTTCCTGAGTTTATCTTCAAACCGTCAGATTGGAGCAAAAGAAGGGCACTCGAGTGATCCCCTGAGAGAGTGAACGATGGCGCCTGGAATAAGATGTCATCCAGATAAGGGACCGCAGCAATGCCTCTGGATCTGGCTACTGCAAGAAGCGCCCCAAGCACCTTTGTAAAGACACTCAGGGCCGTCGTCAGACCAAAGGGAAGGGCCACAAACTGGAAATGTTGGTCCAGAAACACAAATCTCAGGAACCTGAAGTGATCCCTGTGAATCAGCACATGAAGGTAGACATCCTTCAAGTTTATAGTCATGAACAGGACCTCTTCAACTAGAGGCAGAATAGATCTGATAGTTTCCATTTTGAACGATGGAACAGCCAGAAATTTGTTTAAACATTTTAGGTCTAGAATCTGGCGGAACGTGCCCTGCTTCTTTGGGACCACAAAAAGGTTTGAATAGTACCCTAAACCCCTTTCTGCTGGGGGTACTGGTACAATAATTCAGAGAGAAGAGAGATCCCTCACACATTCTAAAAAGGCTTTTCTCTTTTCCGGCCTAAAAGATAGTTTTGACAGGAGGAATCTGCCCCTGGGCGGATGAGATCTGAACCCTATCCTGTATCCTTGGGCGACAACCTCCAGAACCCAAGGGTCCAGAACATCCTGCAACCAGGCTTCTAAGAGAGATAATCTGCCTCCTACTTGTTCCGGAGACCGATCGGGGGCCACCCCTTCACGCCGACTTTGTCTCGGCGGGCTTCTTGCTCTGCTTGGACTTATTCCAAGACTGAGCTGGCTTCCAAGTACCCATGGCGGGCTGCTGGCGTTGGGCCTTGTCCGCATGAAAGGGACAAAAAAAAAGATCCCTTGGACTTAACCTTCTTATCCTGCGGTAGGAAAGCACCCTTGCCTCCCGTAACTGTGGACAGGATCTTTCCCTGAAAGGGAAGGGATAGCAGTCTGGACTTACAGGTCATGTCCGTAGACCACGATTTTAGCCACAGAGCCCTGCAGGCTAGTACGGAAAAACCTGATACCTTAGCATTCAGGCGAATAATGTGCATATTGGCATCACAAATAAAAGAATTAGCGACACTTAAGGCCTTAATTCTATCCTATATCTCGTCGAGGGGAATCTCCCTCTCGACCATGTCAGACAGATTCGCACCAATATGTCGCCGCTACCGGCTGAAAAACAAACCCCGTGTGTTGAAACATCTTCCTTAACATGTTTTCTAACTTTTTATCCATGGGCTCTTTAAACGACGAACTATCCTCAAGAGGAATCATCGTCCGCTTCGCAAGAGTAGAGATAGCACCATCCACCTTAGGGACAGTGCCCCATAGCTAGAGCTAAGTCCGGTACTGGGAACAGTTTCTTAAAGAAAGCAAGGGAAAAAGGAAGAACCTAATCTCTCCCATTCGTTCTTAATAATGTTAGCCATCTTAACAGGAACCGGGAAGGTCTGAGGCACCACCCTGTCCTCATATACTTTATCAAGCTTAGGATTCAAAGGTTCCTTCTGAAGTTTCGGTTCCAGAACCTCGAGGGTAGCAAGCACCTGCTTCAGCAAAAAGCGCACATTTTCCATCCTAAACCTAAAGACAGGCTCCTCCGTAGTTGGAGCTTTAGATGCCCGACTCCGACCCAGAAGGAACGAAGAGTTGGAGTCGTCCTCGTCAGCGGATAATCTTTCCGAAATATCCATTGGAGTATAAGACCCCTGGGCCAAATCACCATATTTTACCTTACGCTTGCGCTTGGCAGAACGTGGTAAAGCACTAATCACCTTAGAGACCGCCGTTTGCAGTCGATCCGCAAAATCTGACTGCCAACGGATCTCTCCTGTAGGAGAAATAGTCATGTCCTGGGGCGCTGCATGTGTACTCTGAGATGAATGTAGGGAACCCCCCTAACGGGACGGGGAACCCTCAGAGGTGGACGGCTCAGTAGTACTAGACATCCTTTTCTTTCTGGATGTCGTGACTTTATCAAGGCATGTGGAACATAGTTGAACAGGCAGATCTACCGGAACCTTGTCACAATAAATACAATTACTAGACTTAGTTAAAGAGGGAGTACCCTCTAACACGTCAGAGTCCTCCATAGCTTACGGCTTTATTACGGACTAGTTATAAAATATAAAAAATGGCATCTTTATAACCTCCAATGGCACTCACCAGCTCCTATGACCCGGACCACAGAAACCGTTACGTCTCCTGCACCACCGGTCAAGCAAGGAAGTCAATTAGGCCACACCCGATCAGAAGGAATGCCTCACAGGACCGCCCCTGCACTAGGGAGAAAATGCGCCAAATCTGCAGCGCAAATACTCCCAGAATTAAAACTAAAGTCCACCCATTGCCAGAGCCTCATCTCACACATATCGCAGCAATGACACAATAAACAATATTATGTATAACCCTCCCTGTTCAATAATCCCCCTACCAGGGATATTAACCCTTGATTCTATAAAGATAAAAGGTGTTACACTGTGACCCTGTCTTCTGCGTTATTACGTGCATAAAAAAACAGAATTTATGCTTACCTGATAAATTACTTTCTCCAACGGTGTGTCCGGTCCACGGCGTCATCCTTACTTGTGGGATATTCTCCTCCCCAACAGGAAATGGCAAAGAGCCCAGCAAAGCTGGCCATATAGTCCCTCCTAGGCTCCGCCTACCCCAGTCATTCGACCGACGGACAGGAGGAAATATATATAGGAGAAACCATATGGTAACGTGGTGACTGTAGTTAGAGAAAATAATTCATCAGACCTGATTAAAAAACCAGGGCGGGCCGTGGACCGGACACACCGTTGGAGAAAGTAATTTATCAGGTAAGCATAAATTCTGTTTTCTCCAACATAGGTGTGTCCGGTCCACGGCGTCATCCTTACTTGTGGGAACCAATACCAAAGCTTTAGGACACGGATGAAGGGAGGGAGCAAATCAGGTCACCCAAACGGAAGGCACCACGGCTTGCAAAACCTTTCTCCCAAAAATAGCCTCCGAAGAAGCAAAAGTATATAATTTAAAAAAAATTTGGTCAACAGGAACCTCATTCTTGAAGGCCCATGTGGAAGCCACAGCCCTAGTGGAGTGAGCTGTGATACTTTCAGGAGGCTGCCGTCGGGCAGTCTCAAAAGCCAATCTGATGATGCTTTTAAACCAAAAGGAAAGAGAGGTAGAAGTTGCTTTTTTACCTCTCCTTTAACCAGAATAAACAACAAACAAAGAAGATGTTTGTCTAAAATCTTCAGTAGCCTCTAAATAGAATTTTAGAGCACGGACAACGTCCAAATTGTGTAACAAACGTTCCTTCTATGAAACTGGATTCGGACACAAAGAAGGTACAACTATCTCCTGGTTAATATTTTTGTTGGAAACAACCTTCGGAAGAAAACCAGGCTCAGTACGTAAAACCACCTTATCTGCATGGACCAGATAGGGCGGAGAACACTGCAGAGCAGATAACTCAGAAACTCTTCTAGCGGAAGAAATTGCAACCTAAAACAAAACTTTCCAAGATAATAACTTAATATCTACGGAATGTAAGGGTCCAAACGGAACCCCTTGAAGAACTGAAAGAACTAGATTAAGACTCCAGGGAAGAGTCAAAGGTCTGTAAACAGGCTTGATTCTAACCAGAGCCTGAACAAACGCTGAAACGTCTGGCACAGCTGCCAGCCTTTTGTGAAGTAAAACAGATAAAGCAGAGATCTGTACTTGCAGAAAATCCTTTCTCCAAACCTTCTTGTAGAAAGGAAAGAATCTTAGGAATTTTTATCTTGTTCCATGGGAATCCTTTAGATTCACACCAACAGATATATTTTTTCCATATATTATGGTAAATTTTTCTAGTTACAGGCTTTCTAGCCTGAATAAAAGTATCTATTACAGAATCTGAAAACCCACGCTTTGATAAAATCAAGCGTTCAAACTCCAAGCAGTCAGTTGGAGGAAAACCAGATTCGGATGTTCGAATGGACCCTGAATAAGAAGGTCCTGTCTCAAAGGTAGCTTCCATGGTGGAGCCGATGACACATTCACCAGGTCTGCATACCAAGTCCTGCGTGGCCACACAGGAACTATCAAGATCACCGAAGCCCTCTCCAGATTGATCCTGGCTACCAGCCTGGGAATGAGAGGAAACGGTGGGAATACATAAGCTAGGTTGAAGATCCAAGGTGCTACTATTGTATCCAATAGAGTCGCCTTGGGATCCCTGGATTTGGACCCGTAACAAGGGACCTTGAAGTTCTGACGAGAGGCCATCAGAACCATGTCTGGAATGCCCCATAATTGAGTTATTTGGGCAAAGATTTCCAGATGGAGTTCCCACTCCCCCGGATGCTCCTCCATCGCCAGGGAACTCCTTGTTTCCCCCTGATGGTTGATATATGTAACAGTCGTCATGATGTCTGATTGAAACCTTATGAATTTGGCCTTTGCTAGTCAAGGCCAAGCCTTGAGAGCATTGAATATCGCTCTCAGTTCCAGAATGTTTATCGGGAGAAGAGATTCTTCCCGAGACCATAGACCCTGAGCTTTCAGGGGTTCCCAGACCGCGCCCCAGCCCACCAGACTGGCGTCGGTCGTGACAATGACCTACTCTGGTCTGCGGAAGCTCATTCCCTGTGACAGGTTGTCCAGGGTCAGCCACCAACGGAGTGAATCTCTGGTTATTTGATCTACTTGTATCGTCGGAGACAAGTCTGTATAATCCCCATTCCACTGTCTGAGCATGCACAGGTGTAATGGTCTTAGATGAATTTGTGCAAAAGGAACTATGTCCCTTGCCGCAACCATCAAACCTATTACTTCCATGCACTGCGCTATGGAAGGAAGAAGAACAGAATGAAGTACCTGACAAGAGCTTAGAAGTTTTGATTTTCTGGCCTCTGTCAGAAAAACCTTCATTTCTAAGGAAACTATTATTGTTCCCAAGAAGGGAACTCTTGTTGACGGGGACAGAGAACTTTTTTCTATGTTCACTTTCCACCTGTGAGATCTGAGAAAAGCTAGGACAATGTCCGTATGAGCCCTTGCTTTTGACAGAGACGACACTTGAATCAGGATGTCGTCCAAGTAAGGTACTACTGCAATGCCCCTTGGTCTTAGCACCGCTAGAAGGGACCCTAGTACCTTTGTGAAAATCCTTGGAGCAGTGGCTAATCCGAATGGAAGTGCCACAAACTGGTAATGCTTGTCCAGAAAGGCGAACCTCAGGAACCGAAAATGTTCCTTGTGGATAGGAATACGTAGGTACGCATCCTTTAAGTCCACCGTGGTCATGAATTGACCTTCCTGGATGGTAGGAAGGATCGTTCGAATGGTTTCCATTTTGAACGATGAAACCCTTAGAAACTTGTTTAGAATCTTGAGATCTAAAATTGGTCTGAATGTTCCCTCTTTTTTGGGAATTATGAACAGGTTGGAGTAAAAACCCATCCCTTGTTCTCCTAATGGAACAGGATGAATCACTCCCATGCTTAACAGGTCTTCTACACAGTGTAAGAATGCCTGTTCGAAGATAATTGAGACCCGTGGAACCTTCCCCTTGGGGGTAGTTCCCTGAATTCCAGGAGATAACCTTGAGAAACTATTTCTAGCGCCCAAGGATCCTGAACATCTCTTGCCCAAGCCTGAGCAAAGAGAGAAAGTCTGCCCCCCACCAGATCCGGTCCCAGATCGGGGGCCAACACTTCATGCTGTTTTGGTAGCAGTGGCAGGTGACTTGGCCTGCTTACCCTTGTTCCAGCCTTGCATCGGCCTCCAGGCTGGCTTGGTTTGAGAAGTATTACCCTCTTGCTTAGAGGGTGTAGAATTTGAGGCTGGTCCGTTTCTGCGAAAGGGACGAAAATTTGGTTTATTTTTAGCCTTAAAAGACCTATCCAGAGGAAGGGCGTGGCCCTTTCCCCCAGTGATGTCTGAAATAATCTCTTTCAAGTCAGGGCCAAACAGTGTTTTACCCTTGAAAGGGATGTTAAGCAAAAGCGCTCTGCGCGCCACGATAGCAAACCCTGAATTATTCGCCGCTAATCTAGCTAATTGCAAAGCGGCATCTAAAATAAAAGAGTTAGCCAATTTAAAAGCTTGAACTCTGTCCAAAACCTCCTCGTACGAAGATTCTTTATTGAGCGACTTTCCTAGTTCTTCGAACCAGAAACACGCAGCTGTAGTGACAGGAACAATGCATGAAATTGGTTGAAGAAGCAAACCCTCTAACCTTAAATCCATAGGATCTTGAAAGCACAACTATCTTTCTATAGGAATAGAAGTGCGTTTGTTTAGAGAAGAAACCGCCCCCTCGACCTTGGGGACTGTATGCCATAAGTCCTTTCTGGGGTCGACTATAGGAAATAATTTCTTAAATATAGGGGGAGGACAAAAGGTATGCCGGGCCTTTCCCACTCCTTATTTACTATGTCCGCCACCCGCTTGGGTATAGGAAAAACATCGGGGGGCACCGGAACCTCTAGGAACTTGTCCATCTTACCTAATTTCTCTGGAATGACCAAATTGTCACAATCATCCAGTAGATAATACCTCCTTAAGTAGTGCGTGGAGATGTTCTAATTTAAATTTAAAAGTTACAATATCAGGTTCTGCTTGTTGAGAAATTTTTCCTGAATCTGAAATTTCTCCCTCAGACAAAACCTCCCTCCTGGCCCCTTCAGATAGGTGTGAGGGTATGTCAGAACAGATATCATCAGCGTCCTCTTGCTCTTCAGTGTTTAAAACAGAGCAATCGCGCTTTCTTTGATAAGTAGGCATTTTGGATAAAATGTTTGCTATAGAGTTATCCATTACAGCCGTTAATTGTTGCATGGTAATAAGTATTGGCGCACTAGATGTACTAGGGGCCTCTTGTGTGGGCAAAACTGGTGTAGACACAGAAGGGGATGATGCAGTACCATGCTTACTCCCCTCATTACAGGAATCATCTTGGGCAATATCATATCTATGGCATTATTATCCCTACTTTGTTTGGACATTATGACACAAATATATCACATATATTTAAAAGGGGAGACACATTGGCTTTCATACATATAGAACATCGTTATCTGATGGTTCAGACATGTTAAACAGGCTTAAACTTGTCAACAAAGCACAAAAAACGTTTTACAATAAAACCGTTACTGTCCCTTTAAATTTTAAACTGAACACACTTTATTACTGAATATGTGAAAAAGTATGAAGGAATTGTTCAAAATTCACCAAAATTTCACCACAGTAACTTAAAGCCTTAAAAGTATTGCACACCAAATTTGAAAGCTTTAACCCTTAAAATAACGGAACCGGAGCCGTTTTTACATTTAACCCCTATACAGTCCCAGGAATCTGCTTTGCTGAGACCCAACCAAGCCCAGAGGGGAATACGATACCAAATGATGCCTTCTATAAGCTTTTTCAGTGGTTCTTAGCTCCTCACACATGCATCTGCATGCCATGCTTTCCAAAAACAACTGCGCATTAGAGGCGCGAAAATGAGGCTCTGTCTATGACTAGAAAAGGCCCCCAGTGAAAAAGGTGTCCAATACAGTGCCTGCCATTTTTATTAAAACAATCCCCAAGATTTAACAACTATTAAAAGTAATAATCTGCCAAATATACTTAGTAAAGTAATCGTTTTAGCCCAGAAAAATGTCTACCAGTTTTTTAAGCCCTAATGAAGCCCTTTATTCTTTTACTTAAACTAAGAAAATGGCTTACCGGTTCCCATAGGGAAAATGACAGCTTCCAGCATTACCAAGTCTTGTTAGAAATGTGTCATACCTCAAGCAGCAAAGTCTGCCCACTGTTTCCCCCAACTGAAGTTACTTCATCTCAACAGTCCTGTGTGGAAACAGCCATCGATTTTAGTAACTGTTGCTAAAATCATCTTCCTCTTACAAACAGAAATCTTCATCTCTTTTCTGTTCCAGAGTAAATAGTACATACCAGCACTATTTTAAAATAACAAACTCTTGATTGAAGAACAAAAACTACATTTAAACACCAAAAAACTCTAAGCCATCTCCGTGGAGATGTTGCCTGTGCAACGGCAAAGAGAATGACTGGGGTAGGCGGAGCCTAGGAGGGACTATATGGCCAGCTTTGCTGGGCTCTTTGCCATTTCCTGTTGGGGAGGAGAATATCCCACAAGTAAGGATGACGCCGTGGACCGGACACACCTATGTTGGAGAAATGAAACAATCTTATCAGAATCTATGCCGTGGAACAGAAACACGGCCTCACAAGTGTGACAGTGTAGTAGCATCGCTCCTGACATGGACTTGAGTGTAGAAAGCAGGTAGTGAACACTCGTCAATGCCGATTGCTTATGGAGGTGTCAAAATGAGTCGGGATGGTTTCGCAGAAAGACTCTCCCTGCATCTCCAGACTCTAACTTTCACCCAAGCTCTCACTGAGAGGCTGACAGGACTACTTAAAACTCCAGTCCCATTCCGAAGAGTACTACCCTCCATAAGAGACTACTCTGAATCTTCCGACATGTCTCTGCCAACCTCCTGTGACGAAAGGCAAAGAATGACTGGGGGATGATGGGAGTGGGGGAGGTATTTAAGCCTTTGGTTTGGGTGTCTGCCTCCTCCTGGTGGCCAGGTTCAATATAGTATTCAAAAACCCAAAGGCCAATTACAGTCTCAATGTTACATTACTGACAGTAACTAAAGAGGAATTTGGGAATTATTATTTCAGATTATTTAA